>NW_021320008.1:38068-50638 GCF_001605985.2 Dendrobium catenatum | reverse complement strand
AGCCATGATCAAATCAAAATGTTTCCAAAACTTAAAATTTTCGAATCCCGCTCTGATACCACTTGAAAGTTCGTTAGGGATGATAAGCCATATAGAACTGGCCCAAGCTAACTAAGGGGGGGTGAATTGGTATTTAAAAATTTCTTTCAACAAAGAATAAAAATTGCATAAACCAAAATCACACCACAAAAATAAATGCGTAATTAAAAGTGCGGAAGCAAGAAATAAGAAACATAAATTTATTAGTGTCTTGGTCGACTCGACCTACGTCCACTTCTTGGAGGCATCCTCCAAGTATTGCACCACAAAACGTGACTCTCCTTTAGCCCCCACAGCTAGGCGGAGAAAGCCCTCACAAGAACCTCCTTTTTGGCCACCCGGCAAGGCAGAGAACCTATCTCATTTTGCTTCCTGCTGAAGCTTGCAGAGAACCACAACCAAAAGCTAACCTTACCTCTACCGACCCTTCCCACGGACGAGAACTCTAGACGAAGAAGAAGCAGAGCGATCCTTGAAGCAACCCTTGTGAATCCCTCATAAGCTCCCCTTCACAAGAACCTCTATCTCTCCCACTCTCTCTTCTCTCCTCAAGGCCTCTCTCAGGTCAATGCAGCAGCTAAAGGTCTACAAAAACGTTGAACAATGAGCTCTTAAATAGAAGAGCTTTCAAAGGAGCTCATTAATTGCAAGTTGCCGACTTTATCGTCCAGGCCGATATGGATATCGGCCTGGCCGATCAGTATAAATCCCAGAAGATCGGCCAGAGCATCGCCCTGGATGTACTCCTGGACGATGAAAATTGGCTTGTGATCGTCCAGGCCGATCAGTTCAAATCCAGGATAATTGTCCTGAGCATCGCCTTGTTTTTGGGCTGGCCGATATATATATCGTCCTGAAGTAACTTAAGGTTTTGAATAGATCGTCCCTGGGCCAATCCTGAGATCATCCAGGACGATATGATCGTATCAATCATCCTTAATTACTCCCTCTGATTCCTAATCAATTTAAGGCCATAATTTGAGAATTTCGTCCAGGCCGATCAATGATCGTCCTGGCCGATAATTAAAAATACAGTATACCTTAATTGTGTATGCGACAACTTCTTCTGTTTTGAGCTTATCGACCTGGCCGATACATGTATCGTCCAGGCCGATATGTTAATAACAGCTGCCTTAATTAAGAATCCTTATTTAGACTTTCTATTTTAAGCCTGATCGTCCAGGATGATGTAAATATTGTCCTGGCCAATTTGAGTAAAAATAGAAATTCTAAGTCTCTCAAGTGTGTGTGTGTAGGGTTACTTTGCATCAGTCTCTTTGACCGTTGCAAGACACTCAAAAAGTGAAAAACAAAAGTACAGACTGACTCAACCCTAAACCTACGCAATCCTGAACTGGCTTCGTCTTGTTCGTCCGATCTTCGATTCCTGAAAAGTTAGAAGCAACAAGCAGTCCAAGAGAAATAGTGTTTGTCAATCATCAAAACATAAACCATAAAAATAGATTTGCAACACATCAAACAAAAACTTTGATTTGGACTGGATCTGAGCTTGAACAAGCATTTGCACTTAAACAAGATAAATCAACAAACAGACTCGTAGAAGTCCTAAACTTGAATCAAATGATGAAAATCTTGCTATCAAAACTAATCAACTTGCAAGTGAACTTGTATATTCAGTCTTGCATTTAATCCGGACAAAGAACTTGAACTCGCGCTATGCAACATCAAGTGTAAGTTGTAGACTCGATGAACCCGAGTCTAAATGAAACTTGACATGGATTCTAACACATGCAAGGAATAAAGCTTGAATCACACAAGAGGGAACTCAAACTACAAGACATCTGTACGATCAAAAGTGACTCAAAGTACGTTACAAGACCTCGATGCATGAATTCCTACAACATTCTCTACAAAAGCCTGTTGATTGAGATGGAAATACTGGAGACCAGCAATAAAAAATCTGCCTCTATAAACGAGTACAATCAACAAACCACCTGAGATTGGTGAAAGGGTGGGTATGATACAAGAATAATGAGTCTTCTACAAATACCTTCAGGAGGTTGTAGAAAATACAACGGGTCCCCGTAAATATATACAAGCCACTTGTGGATAACAACAGTGTGTATTATAAGTACAATGAAAAACTATGGACATAAGCAAAGATATCACTTACGATAACAGTGATTAAGATCTACAAGCATGTTAGGTACAATAATAACCCGGTGTACGAAGGACTGTCCCCTGTAAACAAGTACAATTAGCAAAACCACCTGATATTGGTGAAAGGTGGGTGTGATACAAGAACAATGGGTCTTCTACAAATACCTTCAGGAGGTCGTAAGGGATATGACGGTCCCCTGCAATTGGATACTTGTGGATAACAACAGTGTATTGAAGTACAATGGATCATTGTGGACACAAGTACAGATATCACCTACGATAGTGGTGATCAAGATCTTCAAGTATTTCGGGTACAAGGGCGACTTTATATACGAAAAAGACACCCTCTGATAGAAGGGAGGAGATGTTTGAACAAATTATAACTAAACTTCCTGGTGTTCTAAAGTCTCTTCTTAGTTCTATAGATACGTAGAGATACATGTTATAGGGGCTAGTCGTCAAATAGATACGTAGAGATACATGTTATCTAGCATATAATAGAGTAATGGATTTAGGTATTTGAAACATTTGGAGGTTTGGGAATTGGATATGGAAATTTGGAAAGTTTGGAAGATTTGGAGATTTGATATTTAAAATAGAAATTGCACCATCTTGCACTTAAAGCGGACGATGGGGGAATGGATAATGGGCCCGATCTAGATCCCATGGTTCCGTCGTCCCGGGCCATCGTGTTCCCTAGTCTACTTAGTCAGAGGAGGTAGTCGACCCAACCTAATAGAAGGATCCTTGTTGGCAGCCATGGGTTGCTTCGTCCAAGGGGACCTTGTAGACGTGGGATGAATATTTGCCTAAGGGGACATATTTAAATCCGCCTTAGCTAACAGAGGGATTTGTGCCTTATCAATTATATCATATTGATTCATATCTTAAGGATTTGAAGCCCTTAAGGAGCATATTGGCTCTGGCCATAACCGGTATTTCATGATGCCATTTGGTGGCAAAACCACTCGGTTCAGAGGGTTCTGGGTTGTCATAACCATTTATTCTACGGTGCCGGGGGGTCCATTCCAAGTACTCAAAATTCCATTCCAAATACTTCAAATGTCCATTCATCGAGGTGTTTGAGGCCATTTCCATTTGTAGTTTGAACCTTGTCGACTCTATCTAGATGTCAACAGAGGATTGGGTTTCATGGGTTTTATGCCTTTATTAGTGAATTCATATCGTTATAGGCCTTGAAGGCATACTATGAATGTATTAGAACAAATATATCGGTCTCCACAACCTTATATTTGCTTAATGGTTCAAACCCTGTCGACTCCTATTGATTCTTATAGAAGGATCAGGTTCGAACTTGAATTCACTTATTGACCCGCGCAGCATCCCTAGATGTCACGTGTATACCAATAACACGCTCGCCGGGGCCCATGCGGGTGTTTGGGGGGATTTTATAATTGAACCCTGTCTAATCCTTTTATCTACTGAGGACCGGGTTCAAACTTAATAACCCACACAGTATCTCTAGACGTCACGTGTGTACCAATAACACGCTCGCCGGGACCCATGCGGGTCGAGAATATAATTTCCCCTTTAGTGTACCTATGTGTATACAATTTATAGTGTACGTGCACGGGATAATTTGAAATAATTATAGTTGTGCATATAACTATCATTTGGATGCACACAACTTTTCATTTAAGAGCTTATATACGCCTTCTGTCCGCTAGTACGAGTGTTGCGGATCCGGTGGCGTGCGTCTTGATGTTGACTCCCCTTCATATTCACCGGGGAGGTTCTTCTGGACCTTGAAGTCCGTTACTTTGCAAAGAACTCCTTTGGAGATCATCGATGTAATGGAATTGTTATTTCTGGTGTTTGTGGATACCAGGACTGTTTTCTTCCTGAGTATAGGATTTTAGAGCACCAAGAAGTCTGATTCTAATTTGTTCAAATCCCTCTTTCATACATTGGGTTTCCCTTGTATCCAACGTACTAATAGATCTTGATCACCGTTGTCGTAGGTGATATCCGTACTTATGCCCACAGTGGTTCATTGTACTTATAATACACTGTTGTTATCCACAAGTACTCATTTGCATGGGACCATTGTATCCACTATGAGCTCCTAGGATATATTTGTAGGAGACCCATTGAATTAGTATCATATCCACCTTTAACCAATCTCAGGTTGGTCGATGATTGCACTTGATTACAAGGGAGGATCCTCCATCATTGGTCTCCCGTATTGTCATCTCAATCAACAGGCATTTGTAGGGATTGTCGTAGGAGTTCATGCATCGAGGTCTTGCAACATACTTTGTGTCACTATTGACCATATGAATGTCCTTGTAGTTTGAGTTCCCTCGTGAATGATTCAAGCTTTGTTTCTTTGCATGTGTTTGAATTCAAGTTCAATTTCATTCAGACTTGAGTTTCTTTCAAACTCGGTATGAGTCTTCAACATTCATTCAAGTCTTCTACTGCCATATTGAGTTCGTCCGTATTTGAATCTACTACTTACAAACCCAATCTTCACTCGGCGTTGTACAGTTTATGCTCAAATCCATAGTTTCTTGTTGTCCACATCTTGTCTCAGTTTGAGTTCAGAACGCAAGTTCAAGTAGCCTTATTTAATTCATTTCATTTTCAAATTGAATTTGAGTTTGAGTTCACTTGAGTTTGAGTCAGGTCCTTGTTGTCATTTTGATTCCAAGTTCTTAATGTATTTTGTTCAAATTGGATTTGATCCATTTAAGTTCATTTGCATAGGTCCCCCGCTCGTGTTTAATCAAGTTCAACGATCCACAAGTCATTGTTCATGTTCAATGAAGTTCAAAGGTCCACAAGTCGACAGTTCATGTTCATTTGAGTCCAGGTTCTTGTTCTTTTGAGTTCATACAGGTCTGAGTGTGATAGTACATTCACCCAAAATTTCGGCAACCTCCCGGCATCTCCCCTGTTTAGGGGAAAACTACGAGAAACTGAGCCTTCCCACCACGCACGATAAAGGCATGTATGGTAGGTGTCCTCGGACGAGGACACCGAGGCCGTGCTCTTTCCTCCCACCACGCGCAATAAAGGCGTGTATGGGGTCTTCGGTACCTGTTTAAAGATGCACAGTTTGCTTTCCCCCCGCTCAGGGGTACTTATAAGTGACTCCGCCTCGTTGTAGATGCCTCACCGGGGTCCCATCCCACCACACGCAATAAAGGCGTGCATATGCGGTTTTCTGGTGCGCCACGAATGTCGAAGTAAAGTTTAGATGATTGCCCGCCTCGTCGTAGGCGCCGAACCGGGGTCCCATCCCACCACTCGCAATAAAGGTGTGTATAGGCAGTTTTCCGGTCCGCTGCGAACAACGACACCAAAATCTGAGTTTAGAAGATCCGTACCTTCACGGGCTTTGACGGTGGAGGCTCGTGGACCGAGGCAAGAAGGACAAGTATATTATTTAATTAATATAATTGTAATTAAATGTATATTATATTATTAAAATAACTAATAAACAAAAATCCTCTCCCTCTCCACTTTCTCTGTTCGGCAGAGATACAGGATTTGGCCGAAGAAGAGCAAGGGAGATAGTTACCTTCACACATAGTGAGCTCCCATCGTTGCTTCAGATTTAAATGTTGTAACTTCCGATCCTAACAGGAAGGCAAAGCCGTCGGAGGAAGGAGGCCGAGCCGCGTACGATAGGGAGAAAGGAACCTTCACTGCGGGCGAGCTCACGTTGCTTCTAATCAAATTGTTGTGGCTTTCGATCCAGCAGAGAGGAACGACGCTAGAAGGGAAGAAATTGGCCAGCTTCTCTCTCTCTCTCTCTCTCTCTCTCTCTCTCTCTCTCTCTCTCTCTGCTGAAGGAGGAGAGGGGTCGGGCGCTGGGTTTGGTCAAGTAGAGAAGCCGGAGGAAGGATCGGAGAAGAGGAAGCAGAGATCGGGAGCTCGGGAGCCAGGGAGGAGCGGGAATCAGCCAGAGCATGAGAGAGCCCCAGCTCTCTCATTCTTCCGCTACTTAATGCAATGAGGGGGCCGTGCAGACGACGTGCGAGACGCGACGTTCAGTCGTGCAAGGAGAGGTGACGACGTGCAACGTGTGGGATGGAGCAGAGAGCATGTGAGAATTTGAAATTTCTTTTCTTTTTTTTTTTTCGATACAGCAGGTCAACAGAAATATAGAGAGAATAAGGAGGATCTACATATGATATTTCTTGATTTAGAGAAAGCATATAATAAAGTTCTAAGATAAGTGCTATGGAGAGTTCTTGAAAAGAATGGAGTTAATAACACTTATATTCAAATTATTAAAGATATGTATGCAGGAGTTATTAATTGTAATCAAACACAAGGTGGTTTGACCAAGTACTTTCCTATTTTAGTTGGATTACATCAAGGGTAAGCCTTAAGCTCATATATTTTTTCTTTAGTTATGGATGTTCTCACTAGACATTTGCAAGAGGATGTACTTTGGTTTATGCTTTTGCAGATGATATTGTTCTTGTTGATAACACTAGAGATGGAGTTCAAGGTAAACTTAATTGAATTATGGAGGTCAACCTTAAATTCTAAAGGTTTTCTCTTGAGTAGATCTAAAACTGAATATATGGAGTGTAATTTTAGTAATAATAGACCTAGTGAGAGGATTGTGACTTTAAGCAATAAGGTACAAATTTTAGATATCTTAGATCTATTGTTCAAAGTGATGGTTAAATAGATGGGGATATTATCAACATAATTCAATTTGGATGGTTGAAGTGGAGGAATGCATCAGGCTTGTTGTGTGATAGAAAAGCCCCCCTCAAACTTAAGCGAAAATTCTATAAGATGGTGGTGAGACTTGCAATGTTTTATGTTGCTGAATGTTGGCCATTAAAAGAGAAGCATAATACTAAGTTAAGTGTTGCAGAGATGAGGATTCTCACATGGATGACTTTAACCTTAGAGATAGGATACAAAATGAGCATATAAGTGAAAAAGTTGGAGTAGTTCTAATGGAAGATAAGATTAGATACTGCCTTAGATGGTTTGGTCACATAAAATGGAGGCCTTACGATGACCTAGTTAGAAAAATAGAAGTAATAGATTTGACTTATGTTAAGAAAGGCACAGGTAGACCTAAAAAGATTGTTAGAAAATATTAGAAATGATATTTCTTTATTAGATTTAAATGAGAATTTGATTTTTAACAGGACATAATGGATAAAAATAATTCATGTAGCCGACCCCACGTAGTGGGACAAAAGCTTGATGTTAACATGGGAGAGTAAAAACTTAAGTACCCGTATATGCCTCAGTGTTTGTGGGGAAAAACATAATTTTTAAATAGCTACCCTTTGAAGTCCCATGCACGCCTTTCTTGGCGTGGTGGGATTATTGAAGACTACAACTGCAGTGTCACCTGACAATTATTGAGTACAAATTTCTTGACGTGGAGGGTAGTCTAAGACTCTTGAAATATTTTCTAAACAGGGGAGACGCAAGGATGTTACCGAAATTTGAAGTAACAGGAGACCTAATTTGAACATAAAATGAACAGTAGAGGAATATAATAAAATACACAAGACTTGAACTCAAATATGACACAGGGGACTTGATATTGAAAAAATGACAACAAACTGAACTTGAATTTGAATATATACAAGGAAACAAACTTTAAATTAATAAACGCTCAATAAAAAAATATAAAGTGCCAAGTAACGGCACCCTACATATTGAAACAAATATAAAGGAACAAGTAAAGATTCATAGTGGACAAGGAACGCTCTTATATCTCACTCACAAGTAGCAAGCAAGATGTACATGTAATATCTTGCAAGTGATGTTGAAAAACCTTTACCTTACATATGAGCAGTATGAAACTTGCAATGTTCACGCTAGTAAACTCGCAATTCTGTGCAAAGAACCTAAAATCATCAGTGGAGGAGACTCCTGAATGTGCTGACTCATCAAAAAACTCCTAACGAATGTGTCAATAATACAAGCAATGAATTTGTAATGCTATAGTCTCCCTACAACCGTTGTCTACAAACTCGCAAATAAATGTAGTAGTTCCCATGAATGCTACAATGACATGCAAGTGAACACACAAGACTCTAAAAAAGCATCACATATTATCAGTGGATGATGTCAAATTATGTATAATGCTTGTGCTTGTAGAAGAGGCATGATATTTATAATGAGCATAGTAATATTATCATGAGTGAAGTGTGAAGACTAAGCAACAAATACAATAACATTCATACAACTAGCATTAATCAAAGCAAATATAAAAACCTCCAACGAATGTTGAAAATCAATACTCAAGAAAATACTACAGTTTTCCAACCAACGTGCATGGGGAAATTGATGATGAATGTTGCTCACCCAGGAGTCATCACTAGTTTGCAAATGAACACAACAATCTACCACTCAATGTACATAGAGAAAATATGCATATGAATGTAGAAAGATCTCTAATTTCGACAAACATTCAATGTTAAGCCAAAAGACCTGTCCCTCATAAGCAAATGGATTTGATTACAAAGGCTCCTTTATAGTCAGTGTCAATAAAGCTTACATACAAATGCACCAATATATATATATATATATATATATACATCTATACTTATATGTGATGATTAATAGGTTATGGATTCTACAATACCCCTACAATTAATTACCATTCAATGGTCAACAAATACATTAGTCCCGCACAAGAAAATTAGATGATATACAACAAATGTAAACACCTATGGGTCGTTGTAGTAAACTTGTTTGTGTAAACAACAAGATATCTATGAGCAAGAGTAGCGAGTATTCGATAGATATAAGCACCCACAAGTTATGTAGCAGGAGGCAGTGAATGTTGCAAAACCCTTGCAATCAATAATCACTCGATGTGTGGTAGATACACCGGTCCTCTACCAATAAAAGTAGATGATATATAGCAACTACAAATGATTATGAGATGTTGTTAGAAACATGTCATACATACAACATATCATAAGTACCTATGAACAGTGGTAGAAGACCCATTATACAGTTAGCTTGCTATCAACAAGAAAAATATAAGAGAAATGTAGCATATGGAAGTGTCTACCAACAATAGCAAGAGACTAGTTAGTGCACGAAAGTGTATCTATATAAAATAACGAGCAAATTGCGACGCTATGCCACCAGATATGTAATACTTGTACAAGTAGACAAAAGGCGTCCATAAGCTGCTATGTTATGCCACAAGATCTGCAATATTTATGCAAGTAGACAGAAGGCATTTACGAGCTTCTATATAGAACAATGTGCACACCTAAATGCTATGAACAATACCAAATATTTAGAAAAATACCCTCACACATGCATTACAACATATGTGTGTGTGTATGTGTATATATATACACATTCAAGAGTATACTTTTTCATGGGCCCTGGCGAGTGTGTTGTATTTATAGACGTGACATCAAAAAATGTTGCACAGGTCAAGAAATGAACTTAAGTTTGAGCCCGGTCCTTCTATGTGGGTAGATAGAAGTCAACACTGCTCAAACTATTGAAAAAATATATGGTCATGGTACTGACTGCGATATTTATTTAATACATTCATATTAGGACTTAAATGTCTATAACAAGAAAATTTTCTAGTAAAGGCATACAACCTACTACGAGCTCGAACCTCTAGCAATAATTAGACAACATCGACATAGTTCAACAGATAATTATAAAAATGCCCTCTTAAATACCCGCATGGGCCCCGACGAACATGTTTAGGATACACACATGACGTCTGAGGATGTTGTATGGGTCAAATGATAAATTTAACTTCGAGCACGATTCTTCTATGCGAGTAGATAGGAGTTCACTTAGCTCAAACTATCAAATAAATATACGATCACAGTGTCGACCGAGATATTTATTTTAATACAATCATATTAGCCTTCAAAGCCTATAATTAGGAAAGTTCACTAATAAAATATAAAGCTAATAAAGAATTCGATCCTCTATCGACAAGTTGATAGTCGACAATGTTTAACAGAAAAAATAAAAAAGGAATCTTGATCAGGTTCATCATCACATCCCCCACCATTGTAATTACCTATAGGGGCTTGTGCCTATAAAAAAACTAGAACTAAAATCATAAAATCCTCCCAAAATGATGGTGAAATATATGGATAATGTCTTATTTCAAGTCCAATATGTCTTCTAAAATTTATCCCATAATTTAATTCGTTAAAACTCTCCCAAAAAAGTAAAGGGGCAAAAATTTTCGAAGCCCACACTTGTCAACCAAACATTCCTCAAATTTGTTGACCTTATAGAAAACCATACGCACCCGATTATGTGATAACCCAAAAAATGGTCCAGGACCACCTAATAATAATGATCCCATTTCGAATCCTACCCTGCCCCACCTTGTTCGAAGTTCTTCCCTTCATATAATCCCAATTCGAATTAAGTTTAAATCAAATTGCAGTAAATTAAGAGAACTAGATTTTGTCAAGTAGCTCATAAATTCAAAAAAATTATCCTTCATTAGAAGTAATTTCATTCAAAATAATATTTTAGGTACATTTCTGCACATAAATATATAATAGAAATATTAGAACAATTATCTATTATGAGGCATATAAGATTGATTTTTTCAAATAAATATATAAAATAAATATTAGGACATTACTTATTATGAGTCATATAAAATCAAATTTCTCAATAAATTTAAATTTGGAACAGTATATTAGATGAAGTCAGAGTATCAAGTATAGACAGGCTTACCAGAATGCTGCAATTTTTAAAAGGGCAGTAACTGGAGAAAAAAAAAAAAAACAAGGATGAACAATGAAACTTAAAAATGTATAGCATTGAAGTTGTAGAACAGGATATTCCATATCACAATGCCGTTCTAGAAGAGAAAATCACTGGCCTCTCTACTGTCATTCGATGCCATTACCTCACTATTGTCTTCTTTTACTATTGCATGACCATTCTCTACACCTATGTTAAAGCAATACTATTAGGTTCCTCCGGGGACGACCCAAGTTTGTCAACAGCACTTTAGGCAGCATAATTTTTTCTTTCTTAATAATACTAATGAGATAAGGAATCATCCCGTTTCTTAAGTAGAGGTAACAAATACCATTCAGATTTCCAACTAAAATGAAATAAACACCATCAGATATTCAAATCACAATAGCTACGAAAAATGGAGAAAATTAAGAAGATAATGAGCATCAGAAACAACAGTTAAGGATTAAAGTGACAAAAACATTTTGAAGACATCCTAGTATACAGAGGGTAAATGAAATACTCAACTTGCATTCTCTGAGCAGTAAGTACTTTATTCAAAATGACAACATGATTCAGAAGAATAATAATTTAAAAGTGACAATGCAATCCTTGGAAAAGACTCACAAATAGTATGTTTTTTTCTACGGCTGTGCACCATACCAAAAGAAAACCGTTGTTTCCCTTAATAGGTGTAGCCCTTCTGGAACATTCCCTTCTTGGCCTCCTCGTTTTCACCCTCAGCAGAATAACGACCGAGCTGGGCCATTGAGTTTGCTTTTGCTCGTATCAAAAGAGCCTTCTGGGCAGTTTCCACATTCTCCGGCTGGCCCTTCCAAGTTTTTAGAACAGTATTCTGGAGAGCCCTGGCATAAGAAAACGACACGTGCCAGGGGTTGGGAGATTGGTTCATTGCATTCAGGTTCAGAGTTGCTTCAACTTCAGACTGCCCTCCTGATAAAAACTGCAAACAGATCCGTCCATTAACACAAAATCTAACAAAAACAGATGGACATTGCGAGAGTGGAAGGCGTCGGTGAAATGTTAGAGTGAGCTCAAAAGATGGAATAAAATGCACAGATAATTCAGAATTTTGGGAAAGTACTATCAAGCAAAAACTGGAGAACTAATATAAATTAGAATTAATATCTCCTGTAGCAAATTAATCATAATTAGAATCATCATTATTATTATAATTAGTCATATAACAACTATTTTGGGGCTTTATAAATATTACTCTTCGTTTATTTCAATCAAGTACTTTATAAGGTGTTAACAATTTTTTGCGCATTTTTTAATGCATTCTTGTTAGTCATGTGATCTTTGGTCTATCTATTTTCCTCTCTCACATTAGTTTATCGTCTCAATCATATTGGTGTATAATTTATCCTATATTGTACATGCCAAGCATCTAAAATTATTTTTTACTATCTTATGTACCATAACTGCTGCTTCTGAAGTCATAAAACTTTCATAGTTGATTCCTTCATCAATTGTTGACCTCTGCATAAGAAATCAAAAGAGAACGAGAGAGATCGGGAATACCTCATATCCTGCCGAATCCCACGAATCCGGCTGAAATGTCGCTCACCTCGGACTGTCGAATCCGCGAATCCTGCCCGAAATTCCGCCGAGGCACTGTACAGCAGCGCCGAATCGCTTTTCCGCTATTCATGCGACCTCTCCTCGATCGAGAGT
>NW_021320008.1:12104-30677 GCF_001605985.2 Dendrobium catenatum | reverse complement strand
GAGCTCCAGTCGCTACTCCTTCCTTCCCGCACTCAAGTCTCGGCCCCCTCTTCTCCTCCCGAAATCCAGATCCACGCGCCCTACTTCTCCTTCCTTCCCCAAGCCGCAGCCCAAGTCCATTCTCCCGATCCTATACAGTTGTGCCTCTTCTTTCTCTGGCCGAGAGAGAGAGGAGAGAGAGAGAGAGAGAGAGAAGAGTAGAGTCCAGCTACCCAATCCTTCCCTCCACCGACCTCTCCATAGCGGACCGACCTCCTTTGCTTCTTTCGGTCCAGAGATAGATAGAGAGGGAGAGAACGGCTTATCCCCACTTAAACCTAAACTCACTCAGTTCAACTCAGCCACTCAGTCCACCAAATCACCAACTCAACTCACCTACCCACTTATTTCCAAGAACTCTAGCTCACTCACTCAATATCACTCCACTATCCTTCCATCAACCTAACTCAGCTCCTTTTTTCCCTTTTTTTTTTTTTTTTCCTTCTGCTCGCTTCCCACTTGACATATTAGACGTGATTTTAATTTTGATGTGTTCCTCAGTTATATGATTATGTTACATGGTATATTGTATCCCGTAATTAACAGCCATAAATAATTCTCATCCAATAATTATTTATTGACGAATTCATACATTATTTTTAACTATATTGAGACTTAGTAAAGTCCCAATGATTAGTTTTAATTAAAAATTACTTTATTAATAAATACCACTCCATGGAGGCACCCTCCAAGTATTGCACTACAAAACGTGACTCTCCTTTAGCCCCCACGGCTAGGCGGAGAAGCCCTCACAAGAACCTCCTTTTTTCCACCACGGCAAGGCAGAGAACCTACCTCCTTTTGCTTCCTCCTAAAGCTGGCAGAGAACCACAACCAAAAGCTAACTCCTTACCTCTGCCGACCCTTCCACGGACGAGAAACTCTAGACGAAGAAGAAGCAGAGCGATCCTTGAAGCAACCCTTGTGAATCCCCTCACAAGCTCCCCCTCACAAGATCCTCTCTCTCTCCCTCTCTCTCTTTCTCTCCTCAAGGTCTTCTCAAGTCAAGGCAGCATCCAAAAATCTCCCAAAATGTTGAACATGAGCTCTTAAATAGAAGAACTTAAAAGGACCTCATTAATTACAAGTTGCCAACTTTATCATCCAGGCCGATATAGACATCGGCCTGGCCGATCAGTACAAAACTCAAAAAATCGGCCAGAGCATCGCCTTGGATGCAAGGCTGGACGATTGAAAATTAGCTTGATCGTCCAGGCCGATCTCATGATCGTCCTGGCCGATAAGTTCAAATCATGGGAAAATCGTCGTGAGAATAGCCCTGGATACGAGTTGGCCGATATTTACCGTCCTGAAGTAACTTAAGGTTTTTGACTGGATCGTCCTGGCCGATCCTGCGATCGTGCAGGACGATATGATCATATCAATCATCCTTAATTACTCCCTTGATTTCCTGATCAATTAAGGCATAATTTTAGAATTTCGTCCAGGCCAATCAAGGATCGTCCTGGCCGATAATTTAAAAATGCAGTATACCTTAATTATCTATGGCGACAACTTCTTTTTGTTTTGAGCTTATCGTCCTGGCCGATACACGTATCGTCCAGGCCGATATGTTAATAACAGCTGCCATAATTAAGAATCCTTATTTAGACTTTCTGTTTTCAGCCTGATCGTCCAAGCCGATGTAAAAAATCTTCCTGGATGATATGAGTAAAAACAGAAATTCTAAGTATCTCAAGTGTGTGTGTGTGTAGGGTTACATAGCATCAGTCTCTTTGACCATTACAAGAAGACTCAAAAAGTGAAAAATAAAAGTACAGACTGATGCAACCCTAAACCTACGAAATCCTGAACTGGCTTTGTCTTGTTCGTCCGATCTTCGATTCCTGAAAGGTTAGAAGCAACAAGCAGTCCAAGAGAAATAGCATTTGTCAATCATCAAAACATAAGCCATGAAAATAGATTTGCAACATAATTTATGTGGTTGAAGAAGAAGAAATAAGTCACCATAAACTGGAGGTTGTGGTATCTTTTGAGGCGTCTGCTGATACTAGAGGCTTGGAAATCATGCCTATGAATTGGGATGCTAGTATGGGAAGTAAGGAAGGTGGCTCCATTCATGTTAATATGAAAAAAAAATTCAAAATAACTAAAAGGCCTTGGCCCAATTAGTTCAAATCCTAGGAGTAGAAAATTGGATATAGAGTTGAAAGGTATAATGGGGGTTTCTTCCCTTCTTTTTCAATAAGGTCTTCTATAGCTTTTTGTAACTGTAGAGGAGCTAGGAAGAAAGGTGCTTCTCTATACCTTAAAGATTTTGTTAAATTGTATGCTGCTTTCTTTTTGGGCTTGATGGAAACCAAATTGTCTTCTATTGATAGAAAAGAAGTCAATTTGCTGATTGGAGATGTTTGGGAGTATTTTATTGTGCCTTCAAATGGTTTGTCTGAAGGTATTATTTTTTTTATGGAATTCTAATTTGGCTAATTTTTCTATTATTGAGTCATCTTCTCAATGTGTTATTGGTGATTTAGAAATCATTAAGAAAGGTTCATGGAGGATTGCTTCTCTGTATGGAAATAAAGATCTGTATAAAAAGAGGAATCTCCGATGTGTATAAAAGAGGAATCTTTTGGGAGATGTTGTAAATGCATTCTACAACAGATGTTCCTATGGTGGTGGGAGGAGATTTCAATTGTCTGGATTTTTTTTTTTTTAAATGCCAATTGCATTTAAAAAAAAAAAAGCTATTACAAACTACTAAGTGATAGGGAAACTATCACAATCCTCCTTTAGCAAAGAAAGAAAACAAGGAGGAATCTTAATACAATCTAGATCATCCCAAAAATAATCGCCCAATAAAGCTAAGTTCGCAAGGAAATAAGTTAACTTATTACATTTTCTAGGAGAAAATTAAATAAAAAAATTCCCAAAGTCCTTCAAGAAAGACAAGTCCTCCACCAAGTGATTATCCAATTTATTGCAAGCTTTATCAACCAAACTTTGCAGATATTTGATGACATTATAATTTTCACCCTCAATAATAATACCTTTGACATCAATCCTCCAATCTTGTAGAACCACCTTCAAATCATGGAATGCCAATAGCTCCAAATACCATTATCCCAATGAATGCATTCGAATCCAACAACAAGCAAAAATCTTTGCTTATGATCTCTAAAACATCCAGCAATTCCAACTTCATTAGACTTCAAAAGAAACACATTAATGTGGACTTTAATCCATTCGGGTGGTGGAGGTTGCAAAGAAGAAAAAGACATATTCGAAAGCTGATTAACACCCCAGTGATCCAAAAAGATATTACAACTTGATTAAGAAAGAGCAAAGCCAATTGCACTTGAAACAATGTAACCCACACCGAGCTCTTGACCACCATGCTTAACATTATTTCTACTTTTCCAATAAAATTAGCTAATCGAACAATAGAGAATTGCAATAAATGGATTGTAACTAGCTAATAGCTTTAGTTTTCCTTTACAATCCAAAAAGGAAGATACCTTTGGCCTTTTAAACCCCCGCTTATTAAAAACATCAATCAATTGAATTAGTTATGTATTCTACACTGAAATATAACCTCTCAGGCAACAGTTACAATCCAATAATCTTTTATACATTAAGAAATCAAATGTAGGAATAACATTGTTAAGAATTCTCCATCAAAAATATTCCACACGGGGAGAAAGCTTTAGCATTTTCAGCCACTTCCACTGTCTGCCATCAGCAGAATCTGAGACATTAACCTTGGAAGTGATTGAAACAATAGATTTACCCTAAAACCTATACATAAGCTCTATAGTATCATCAGCTACCTCTGGGATGATCTGAACATGAAGGATTTAACCATATCGGTTTCAAAGTATTTAATTAGCTCAATTTGGTTCCATTCACCCTCTTTAATAAAATTTTCTAGAGAAGGAAATTCCCCATCCAAAACTACAATAAAAGTAGGACACATCATAGAACTTCTATCAAGAATCCAAACATCTCATAAAATATGAATGGAACAGCCTGAAGCAACCTTCCATCTAATCAAAGGCCGAAGAGATTGAGCTCCTTTCAACAAGTGGAAGAGCAATTTTTTCTACAATAAGCATTCAAAAAAATTTTACCATATTTTTCTCTTGATGATTCATTAAGTAGTGATCCAGGTTTATTAATGAAATTCCATACAAATTTTTATCTTAATGGCCTAGCAAAAGAAACTGCATAGTGAATCCCCCTCCCTCCTTCCTCCAAAGGTTTGCAAAGGACTTCCCATGCCACATAGTGAAGACTACAAACATTTCCTGGTTTCTTCCATAAAAGATCTCTGCACATCCTATCTAATCTTTTTAAAATGCTGAGAGGAACAAGAGAGTGAGAAACAAAGAAAACCGGTAATAGCAAGCATCATAGATTTAATCAATACAAGTTTCCCAGCCAAAGAAAAAAACTTTTTTCCCCATCCATTCATTTTACTAGCAGCTTTCTCAAGAATATAAAGATAGTCAGAAGAAACCAACCTTCTCAAGGCAATTTAATACACAAGTACCTCAGTTCATTGATCTCCTTGTACTTAAAACAATTAGAGATAGTCCTCATATTTTCTTGACCAAGTGATTTCCCAAAGACTAAAGAAGAGTTATTGAAATTAAATGATTGACCGGTCCATTTGCAATATTAAAAAATAATCCCCCTTATTCTTCACAAATACACGATTTTGGCCTTAAAAAACATCAGAACATCATCAACATACAAAAGATGAGAAATTTTAGGAGCCGAGGTCGCTACCTTTATGCCCAAATCTTTAACATTTTGAATAAAACTATTATATAAAAGTTGAGAGAACAATATAAGCAAATATGGCGATAACGGACACCCTTATCTAAATCCACTTTTTGCTTCAATCCACTTTGAATTAATTCCATTTATAAGGATAGAGAATTTAGGATATATAACACAATCCATCAAGAGATTTGAAAAACCAATCGGAAAACCAAAATGATCCAACACTTGCTTCAAAGTAGGCCAAGCCATACTATCATAAGCTTGTTCCATATCAATTTTTATAGCCACCAAACATTTTTTATATTTAGAAAATCTAAATTTATTAAAGAGTTCTTGCACAAGAAGAACATGTTCAAAAAAAGATCTCCCTTTTAAAAAAGCCACTTGGGTGTTAGAAATTAGGTTATTGACCACTTTCATCAATATATTTAATAACATTTTTGCAACAATTTCATAAATAGACAAGCATAAATTGACTGGTTGGAAATGAGAAGGATCTATTGGATTTTGGATCTTTGGGATAAGAACCACCAGCGTATTTTTCCACTTTGAGCACATTTTGCCAGAAGATAAGAAATGTAAAATAGCACTTTAAACATCTTGTCCAATTATTTTCCAATATGCTTTAATAAAAGAATAAGAAAGGTCGTCCAACCCAGGCTTGATATTCCTCCAAAGACTCATAATCACACTTTCTACCTCTTCAAAAAAAAAAAGCATTCAATATATTAGAATCTTCAAGGCTTAATATAAACCCGCCAGCATACAGTTCCTTTGCCTCCATTTCTTACAAAAAGAACATAAAAAAGATTCCTTCATTACTTTCTTAAACTTCCACAAAATCACCATCTTCATTCTTTACTTGTTTAATCAAATTTCCATTCCTCCTACCATTTGAAAAATCATGAAAAATTTCTGAATTGATGTCACCTTCCTCCAACCATTAGGCCTTCACCCTTTGTCTCCACTAAGTGTTTAAATGAGCAAGAGTCACATTCAGTTCCTGAACTTTAGCTCTGAGCAACAAAAAATGGTTATCAAAAAAGACTCACCATTCACCTCCTCAGTTTGAATCTCAGCCACCTCCTTTTTGAGTTTTCCTTCAGCTCCAATAAATTTTAAAGTTTAGGTCTACTCCAAAAGAATAAAGCCCTTAACACCCTATGAAATTTCTTTTTTAGAACATCCATAGGTTCTCCTCTAATTAATTTGTTCCAAGATTTCTACATAGCTACCAAAGTAGGGAAATACATCCGGACATCTTCAAACCTAAGAAATTTTCATTTATGAATTTCCATTTTAAAAATCTTTAACACGACGGGATAATGATCAGAGGCAACCCGCGTTAGATGCCTATTAACCACCTGTGGAACCAGTTCTAAAGCTTTAGAGTTCAGCAAACACCTAACAAGTCATTCCCAAATATGAGCATTTCCTCCTTTATTATTCCACCAAGCATACTTTGGGCCTATTATATCCACATCATGAAAATCAAAATCATTCATGAAACAATTCATCTCTTGAGGAGCAAGAGAGAATTTAAATTTATTTCCCCCTCTATTGTCTTCTTGAGACAAAATACAATTGAAATATCCCCCAACCACTTAAGGGATATTCAAAGAAGAATGCAAACCCAAACAATCCAATGGCTTACTTCTACTATACAAATCCTTACTTCCATAAACAGTAGAAACTAACCAAGACCCTTTATTAACAATCTTCAACTCCCCAACCACACAATGAGTAGAAACTTCTAACAAAGAAAAAGAAGCCAAATCTGATCTCCACATTACCATAATTCCTCCAGACATCCCATCAGATGGAAACAAAAAGAAACCCCAATCTTTGCCCATAAATTTACCAAAATCACATTTATCCATAGTAAGAATCTTTGTCTCAACTACACCAACAAAGATTACATCACAATCTTTAATGACCTCCTTCAAGTATAGAGAGGCTCCTCTCTTATTAGCCCCTCTACAATTCCAAAATGCAAGTGAACTCATTTTCCCACCAAGGGGGAAAGACCCCCATTCCTTCTTTATTCAAGCCTTCTACTTTTTATGTCTAGAAGAAGAGTTCAAAACCCCAAGAAATCTTAACTCTTTTTGAAGTATAGGCTTTAGCTTCCCAACATATCCAAGCCTTTACCATCATTAACCATAAAATCACCATTGCTTCCCTCTTCACTTAAACCAGTTGAAGACTCAACCAAAGCCTCATTAACTTCAATCAGGTTCAAGAATTCACCTTCCTCAAATTTAGGCTCAGCAAATTGAACTTGCTCCACTATATCCTTTTTCCCAACCTCCCCATCAAGATCTTTTAACACTCCAAACTTATTATCAGCAACAAAAATAGAATTAATTAGAGTTGGATTTAAAATCTTATTAGTTGAATCCATACCTCCTGAAGTAGAGATCCTAGGATCAACATTCATAGAATTCATATATTTGATACCATTCATACCATCAGATTGGCTTCCCTTATTAATTAGAATATCTTCATCTTCATTGAATACCAATTTCCCAGCTTGAATATCTTTCAGCACAGCTGACTTCAAGTAGTTCTTAATAAGAACAATTTTAGGAATAAATGTTTTCTTCCTATTTGATGTAGATGTCCATTTCTTCCTTCTATTGTTAACATGTACCCATGGTTCATAAGAAGAGTAACTAGGAACCTTAGGCAACGAATTATCAAAGGCCAACTCCTTATTATCCTTCTCTATAGAGCTACACCATTGCCTCCCAACTCCTCCATTCCACATGAGTTGATCAAGTGACCAATTTTTCAACATTTGTAACAAAATGAGAAGATCTTCTCATACTCAACCTTTTAAAAAAACTTTCCATTTAAACCTTCCACCCAAAATGGGAGTTGCTTATCTAGCTCCACCCACAAACAAACTCTAGCAAACTCCCTTTTACTCCATTGGAACATATTACCATATATCAATAGAGGGGTTCCAATAAAAGAAGAAACTCTAGCTACATTAACTTCATCCCAATAATATAGAGGAAGATTGTGCATCCTAACCCTAATATGAGAGCTCAAGCCTTTTAATAATGAAGGAGAGAAATCTGAACTCCTTTTATCCATGCCACCTATGTGACCATTATAAAACCGAGGGCCTCCTAAGATAATATTCTCCATTGCATCCTTTGAAAAAAAAGAATCATAACACCCATCCCAATCCAAGAGAAGTCAAATGGAATTTACCAAAATGACTCCATTGTCGATGTATCTCTTCAGCGATCATTTGAACTGGAATACGTATCCCAAATACCTTCACCACAATAGAGAATTCTAATCGGTCAGAATTAGACTTCACATTAGGTTCATTAAGCTTCACTGCAGTCCCGTCCTCCATAAAAAATGGTTCATCCTTAGATAAATTAACCTTTATATATGGACGCCTAATTCACAGGTTAGCAGCATCATTACCATTCAAACTTATATTAGTCCTCACTCCTTGGCCCTCAGCAAACAAAGAATTAACTTGAGCAATCCCACAAATAGCTAAAGGATCATCCACATTAGTTTGAACTGAAGGGACTCCCTCCAAAATCGGAACAGCTTTTGTTACAGGATTGCCAAACCTATTGAAAAAAATTTTCTTACCAAATGAAGATGAATCTTTAAAACCATTTGATTTGCTAATAACTACAAGCCAAAAAATTCCTTTTACCACACTTTCTTCAATCTCCTTTCCTTTTCCAATCACATGTTTGGGTGATTTAGATTTAACAAAAGTTGGATCTTCGATAACCAATGGAGCATTCCTTGGTGAAAAATCTCAATCCAAAAGTGGACGAGAGTTGTGGTTGTAGATTCTGATAGAAGAATCCACACCGGAGAAGATTATCGGATGCCTGGCCGGCATTATAAAAAAACCTCCATTTCAAAACAAGGAACTAAAATTTGAAATTTTCTCTCTAAATTTTGAGTGTTCTCTCACTTAAATCTCACACTAAAATCTCATCCACCTTTGTAATTATTTGATTTCTGAGGAGGAAAAAAGAGGAGGGAAAAGGTTTTATTTTTCCAGTGCCTACGGAGATAAAGGCCTTTTTTCTAATAATGACTTTCATGAGGTAGGGTTCATTGGCCCCGATTTTACTTGGTGCAATAACAAAACTAGAGGGGCTAAAATTCTTGAAAGATTGGATAGGTGCTTCCTTAACTCAACTGCATTAAATTCATCCCATCATATGGTGGAGACACTTGGCTAGAGTGGCTTTGAATCATTGTCTAATTGCACTAAACTTCCTTGATTTTAATCTGGTGGATAAAAGGATCATTAGATTTGAGGATGTTTGGGCCTCAATCCTAGCTTCTTCAGTTGTGGTAAAGAAATAATGGAATAGGGTTTATTTTGAAAGTTATTCTCATATTCTTAATATCAAGTTTAAAAGCGCTTTAAAATCCCTATTCTTCTGGAATAAGGCCAAACTCAAGAATTTGAACCATTTAAAAGATAGTTTATTGGAAGATATTCTTAAGCTTCAAATTAAAGAATTGGATGTTAGATTTCCTTTAGAAGAGGAATGTTGGATTCTAAAATCTAAAGTTAATGAAATGAACTCGACTATGGCTTGGTTGAATGCATGGTGGAAATAAAGAGCAAAGGTCAAATGGTTGGTTGACGGTGATTGCAACTCAAAGTTTTTTTAACTCTTATGCTAGTGCATGAAATAATTTGAATAGCATTGTTAGAATAAAAGATGAGAATGTGTTCTGTTAGAAGAGAAAAAACAAATCGAGGATGTTTTCTTTAGGTTTTTCAACCAAAAAATGGAAACAGAGCTGTGTCTTGGATGGGTGGCCAATGACATTGAATTGCTTGAACTATTTTTACAAATGTCTGTTTGAAAGGGATTTTTTTGTGGAGATGGTTTTGAAAGAATCAGGTTATAATATTGCTCCCGGATATGATTGTATCTCCTATTCTTTTATCAAAGCTTATTGGAACATTATCAAAGGTAATTTTTGGAATGTTATCAAACATTTTCTTTGTCATGGTGAGTTAGAAAAAGTTTGGAAAGATACCTCAATATTTCCCATTCCTAAGGTGAGCAACCCGTTGGTTCCCTCTAATTATAGACCTATCCATTTATGTAACTCTGTCTACAAAGTGGTAGCTAAGGTGATCTTGAATAGATTACTATCCATTATCCCTAAGCTAATCTTTGAGGAGAAAGTGGCGTTTATTAAAGGTAGATCTCTTTTGGACCATGTGTTGATTGCTCAAGAAATATTCCACAAATTCAAGTATTCTAAATCTTCCAAAGGGCTTGTATCATTCAAAATTGACATGGAGCAAGCATATGACTCTATGTGCTGGCCTACTCTTAGGAAGGTTTTTGGAACACATTTTCTTTCCTACAAAATTCTCCAAGCTCATTTTGGAGTGTGTTGAAGATCCAAGGTTTTAATTGACTATTAATGGTAACTTCTCATAATGGATTGGAGCCAATAGTGGATTCCGTCAAGGTTGTCCATTGTCTCCTCTACTTTTCATTATTTATTCTCAACTACTTAATAATGCATTTGCTCAAAGCTCAATTGGCATTTGCATTAGTCCAGTTGGTCCAAGGATCTCACACTTATTATATGCAGACGATGTTATTATATTCTTTAAAGCTAATAAGAAGGCGGTAAAGGAGATTAAGGGAATTCTTAGTGACTTTTGTGGATAGATTCAACAATGTATTAATGTTAACAAATCTAACATTCTTTTTGGTAAAATTGTTAATAATAGGAGAAGGAAAGCCATTACTCATATTATGAACTTTAAATCAGTTAAAGAATTTTATTACCTTGGTGTAAAAATTACTTTGAGAAGATTAGTGGCTGTTGATTTTCAATTCATCATTGACAAAGCATTGAGGATGCATAACATTTGGGCTAGCAAATTCATTTCGTTGGCTGGTAAAGTCACATTGGTCAAATCAGTTATACTTTCTTATCCAACATTTCATAGCACACATTCCCTTATTCCTAAAGGAGTGCTTGAGGAAATTGATAAGTTTTATAGGAGCTTCATATGGAATAAGTTTAATGGAAGATTGGGTATTCATTATGTCAGCTAGTTTGATTTATGCAATCCTTTGAAATGGGAAGGGAACGGGTTGTATTCTTCTACATCTAAAGTTGTTGCTCTAAGAGCTAGATTGGCTTGGAGATTTGTACAAGATAAGAAATCACTACTTGACAAATTCCTTGATCCAAAGTATGGAACTTCGGTTGAGGCTGAATATTCAAAGAAAGGATTTTCATCTTCAAGGAAAATAATAATTGATGGTGGGATATTGTTTAATCCTATTATTAGGTGGATCATTGCAAATGATTTTTCTATTAATGTTTATAAAGATAATTGGATTATGGACAAATGCATCAACAAATGGCCAACTTATGTGGTGCCTCAAGGGGATGATGCAATCTCGGTGGACAAACTTATTACAAATGAAAGCTAGAATGCATATGAGCTACTAACATTATTTGGCAAGGATCTGGTGGAATTAATTCTACAAGTAAAGATCAAATTAGAACTTCATGATGATAGGTTGGAGCTTATTTACTAGAAATTCGAATGACTGGTGAATTCACATTGGTTATATCAGTTATACTTTTTTATCCAACGTTTCATAGCACACTTTCCCTTATTCCTAAAGGGGTGCTTGAGGAAATTGATAAGTTTTGTAGGAGCTTCATATGGAATAAGTCAAATGGAAGATTGGGTATTCATTATGTCAGCTAGATTGATTTATGCAAGCCTTTGAAATGGGAAGGGCATGGGTTATATTCTTCTACATCTAAAGTTGTTGCTCTAGGAGCTAGATTGGCTTGGAGATTTGTACAAGATAAGAAATTGCTACTTGAAAAATTCCTTGATCCAAAGTATGGAACTTAAGTTGAGGCTGAATATTCAAAGAAAGAATGTTCATCTTCAAGGAAAAATAATAATTGATGGTGGGAGATTGTTTAATTGTATTATTAGGTGGATCGTTGCAAATGGTTCTTCTATTAATGTTTATAAAGACAATTGGATTATGGACCAATGCATCAACAAATTGCCAACTTATGTGGTGCCTCAAGGGGATGATACAATCTTGGTGGACATACTTATTGAAAATGAAAGCTGGAATGTATATGAGCTACTAAAATTATTTGGAAAGGATCTGGTGGAATTAATTCTACAAGTAAAGATCAAATTAGAACTTCATGAAGACAGGTTGGAGCTTATTTACCAGAAATTCGGTAAAACAATTTCTGGTTTGGCGTTTGAAGCATTGCCGCAAGATCGGTAAGAACCTAGATTTTGGAAATGGATCAAAAAAGCTAGATTAATTTCTTGGGTTGAGGTTTTATGGTGGAGGTTATTTAAAACTACAATTCCTATTTTCCATTTTTTATCCTATAGAAGATTGCAATATAATGAAACTTGTCCTAAGTGCTGGGACATAATAGAAGATGTTGAACATGTTGCTATCAAATGTGTCAAGTTGAATGAAGTTTTCCTACATTTAAACAAATGGGGATTTGGAATCCTATTGTTTGTTAATTTTGAAGATTACTATAAGTGGTTGAAATCCCTATTTCTACATAATTGTATGCTTCTTAATTTATATTGCAATGTTTTGTTCCTATCATGGAAGGATAGAAATAAACTCATTCATGAAGGAGTGGAAGAGAGTACAACTGTGATTGCTTCCAATGCTATTAGCTACTCTTCTCTTTCTAAAATTTTTTGTAATTTCAACTTGGCTAGTTAGGATTCTAACTAGTCGATCTGACTGTCTAATCTTTGGCATCCTCCTCAACCTGATTGCTTAAAGGTCAATGTTGATGCTTCACTTGGTTCATCATATAGAGATGGAATTGGAGGAGTGTTCCGTGATTGCAAAGGAAGATTCTTATCGGTGTTTGGGAAGTCATGTGTCCATTGGGACATTTCACAATTAGAGCTCTTAATTATCAAATCTTTGAAAGAGGTAATTAAAGATTGGATGTTTAAATACATAGGAATTATTATTGAAGGTGAAAACTCTAATGTTATTAGATTTCTTCAACATGCTATGAATGATGGCACAAAGGATGTGGAAGACATAGATTTCTTCAAGGATTATAATTATGTTATTTCTAATTGTATAGATAGAAGTAGTAATAAGTTAGCTGACATGTGTGCTAACTTTACTCTCTTTAGTAATTTTATTTGGGAAGACTTTAATTTGAATAAGGTTCCTCCTTGTTTCTTTAACTTGTTAAAGGAGGAATCTACTTTGTAGTTTGTTTATTTTCTTAGTTATTAATGCAATTGGTTGATCTTAAAAAAAAAAAATTAGATTTTTGTTTAAAATGAATTTTAACACATAAGAGTCTGAGCTAGGGTTCGCAAGATTGGTTTTCTTCCATTTCTAGATTTTAGCATAGATAATTAATTTTTTACTAATTTTTAATCAACTCACGGGGAAAATTTATTATCTAATAGAATAGATTGATTCAAAAAATGTGTTTTTTTATTTTGATTTATAACTAGTTTTTGTTTGGTTTTTTGTGTTCTTTTATACTCTTAGTGTTTTTCTTTTTTGAATTAAAATTCTACTTGTCATCACGTTCCATGTCCTGAAACTTTTTTATTTTGCTCCATCATCTAGGATGATTCACATCGTCCTATATGATCTGATTAAAAGTACACCTCTCTGATCCCAGCACATCCAACAGTTAATATAAATCAATTAATTGTGATTGTCCTGTATGATTCATACTTTGTACTAGATGATCCACGTGGCAGGAGTTGTTGTAACATTTGAATGTTGTTAGGCCAATCCATTGTTACACATCATCCAAGATAATACATGTGTTTGTCTTGTTTGACCCAATTATTCAACGGTCGTATAGGCCACTCCTCGGGATGATCATCCTATATCTAACTATCATGTATGATGTTTGATAGTACTGGACAATTGGATTACTTTTTTACTGATCATCTGGCTAAATTGATTCTACCACATCATCCTATATGATCTCACGATCGTTTAGTACTATCTAGATGATTCTATTTAAACAGACTCAAATCATCATTTCTTCTTCACTCAAAATATTCCACCTCTTATTCTCTCATACTTAAGCACTCTTACTCTTGCAATGGCTAGTAGGAAAAGATCCAAATGCTTGTTGGAAGCTCATCAAGGTGGGATATTAATCATCATTTCATTGAAGAGGCAGATGAAGCGGCTTACAACTGCTATAAGAGTGCTAACATTACCCCCTCAAGAATCATCAATCAAAATGTTTTGAACTTTCTTGTGCTTGATCTATTCACTAGAACAACTCTTGGCTTTCTCCTTACTCTAGCTTTTCCATTCAATTCAGAGCTATTGCTTGAGTTTTTTTCCCACGTTTTCATTAATAAGGCTTATACTTCCTTACAATCATATGTAAACCTATCAAGATTTACATGAATATCTTCACCTCTCTACCATTGGAAACAAGATTCATAACTTGATTTTAGATCTTAATTTTAATTGGGCTACTGAAAATAATATCCTTTGGGAAACTAATATGAACTACCATGTAGCCTAGGCCAACATGTTAGTTAAGAATGCCGAAACCATCCACCATATCCTTCAAAATTTCATTTCTCCTAAAGCTGGGGATCAGATTTATATTACACATGTTCTTTCACTTACCAGTTATTACATCATGGCTAACCTGGATTTTAATGCATCTTATCTTATTATTCATTATGTTGAACATTTAACCTACATTGGAGATCCTATCCACAAAATAAAACCAAACCTCACCCTAGGACATCTCATCACTTTTATCCTTGAATAAAAATATGATCTTCAATTCAAACTCTGCATAATCACCATCTAGTCTTCTACTTTAATTGCTCCTTCCACATCCTTCACAATACTCATCATCACAATGTGTATGAGGAGCCTGGGGAAGAGGAAGAAGAACCTATCCCTGCACCTACCCCTATCTGCTAGTAATCTAAGTTTGATCAGCTGGTCCTGTAATTTGTTTAGTGGGAGGCTAAATTTGATTCCTATATATCCAAGCTGCAATAGAAGCATGATCATGACTTAGCTCAATTTATTGCCTACGTCATACAATAGCAGAAGTAGCATGACTAGGACATGGCTTGGTTTCGCGAGTAGTTTGCCTCTCTTCACCGATACTTTCAGCCACCATCACCTCCTCCACCACCTGATCATGGTTCTTCTTTTCTTACTTCATCAAAGCTTTTGGTTTTGTATTTGTACTAGTCTTCCTTTCTGTACTTTGTTCTGTTTAGTGTTTTTCCTTTTTTCCAACTTTTTGTGATGTCAAAATGGGTAGTTGTATGTTGTTTTCTTATAATTTAGAGAAATTTACTATGTTGTATTTTTTTTTCTATTTTTGCTCTATTTTTCTTAAGTCTCATATTTTCTTTAAAAAATTAAAAAAAAATTTGATTCCCCTTACTTTTAGAATTTCATATTCTAAAGTGGAGTTTCAGAAAATGTCAAAAAGCTTTAAAAATTTTTAACAACAGTATTTTCCTTTATAAAAAAAGGGGAGATTGTTATAAATCTAGGCCCAAGTACAGTGATTTTTATGATAATAGTACAGTGATTTTTATGATAATAATATTAATATTATTTTACTTCTAATATTCTTGTAAATCTTTTTTATTTTCCCTTCTCACTAAATTTTTAGGTCCACAAGTTCACTTGCAATGCAAATCAACTCAAGATCATGTAGACTAGGGTTGAGCCTATTTTAATTTAAGTTTTAATGTTATTTTTACCTTTCTTGAGTCAAGTATTTTGATTTAAAATGTAGTTTGAAAAAGATTAATTTTCTTTGGAAAATATTTAATTTTGAATTTTAAAATTAAACACGTCATTATGAACAATATATCGCCTCGGGAGGTGATCATATCGTTCCCTAATGGGTTCAAATTTCAGAATTTTAAATTCATCCGAATTATCGTAGTCAAACTCAAGGGGGAACAACATATGATTTCAAAAGATTAAAATGACATGCAATCAATTGTTTAACTATAATAATTCGGATAAGAGATCATTAATTTTATAATCAAAATAATGATAATAAAATAATATATCTTCCCAAAGAAAGATGATATTACCTATTACCGATTATTTAAATATGATGATAATAATCGCCATTTTTGATTGAATTCCCAAAGATAATTAAATAGAGGTTCTGAAAACTTGATTTTGAAAATCAGGTCTGAGTTTGTAAATCTCCTACGAGCACAAGCCCTCATAGTTAATTATATCGTAGGAAAATTGGAATTTTCCTACGAATACTCTCGATTAAAATAGTGGTATTAAATTTATTTAAGAATTTCAAAGATCGATATCAAAGGATGTAAGGGTTTGAATTTTCAAACGGGACTGGTTCAATGTTGAACACTTATTTCTGGAGTCAAAGAAAGAAGGGTAGGAGATGTTTTGAGATTCTGAATTACTTCAAAAACTCCCGAGCCTATCCTAAGTATTGGGATTGAATTTGATTGAAAGTGATTTAATGTTTAAATCATCAATTTTATCAGAAAATTGGGATTCAATTCTTGGAGGTTGAGGTCTTATGGCTCGAGCTAGCCTCGGATCCTAAGTCTAAATTGGGTACTGAAAAGTGACCCAAACCTAGCTAATGTAGTGCAAATCTGGACTTACCCCAGCCTGGATTGGGGAGCCAGCTAAACCACCTAGACGCTTTAAAAACATGTATCCGGTCTTTTAATGTTGA
Source organism: Dendrobium catenatum (assembly GCF_001605985.2). Taxonomy (NCBI): domain Eukaryota; kingdom Viridiplantae; phylum Streptophyta; class Magnoliopsida; order Asparagales; family Orchidaceae; genus Dendrobium; species Dendrobium catenatum. The sequence goes on along the minus strand of NW_021320008.1, from coordinate 14,117 downwards.
GTGGTCGGGACGTTGTTTAGAAAAGTTTAAAGGAATGGGGTCGACATCTAGAGCAGATCCTTAACTGACACCTTAACTTATGTCGGGTATTTGATGTCTAAATAAATGCAATTAAAGCTTTAGAGACTTTTGAATTAGTTGCTAATGCGATGCATGCTGATTGATTCGATTAAATGGTTTAAATTTGAAACAAATAAGTTATGAAAAGAGAACTCCCGACGGTCACGGGCTTACATCTTAAAATTTTTTTAATTTGATTTAAATAGAAAAAGTTTTAAGCGAGTCCTTAAGAGCCTACAATTGAATTTCAGGTCAAATCAAAATCGGCATGCAGGTAAAAAGACTAGAAAAGCAAGTAGTTCTACTGTGCAATCAGTTAAATAAATCAATTAAATTAATAACTCAAATTGAATGTCCATGTGGCAAGTGCCACTTAATATTACATCCTAGAATTTGCAGAAAAGTAAAGTGGTCGGGCACCACTGACACCACAACCCGGATTTCTCATCCTAAACCTCAAATTATTATGAGAATGGGTCTTCTCATTGTCCACTTCTTCGTCTTTCTTCTGCTTCTTGGATCGTCGGGTCCGGATATCCAAATGAAAAGAAACTCCCCCTTGGAAGGGGTGTTATCTTTTCTCTTTGGATATTTTAAAATCATCCTAATTTGGAGCTCCAAATGGATAGGGACACTCCCATAAGAGATGTCCCTTCCTCTTTGGATTCCAAATTGGATGTTATCCCATCTCAAATCACTTGACATTACAACTCAAATGAAATCAAATTTACAATAATCAAAATTGAAAAATCTAGACTCAATCTTGCAGGGTTATCCTAATTATCAACAGTTGTTATACAGTCCCAAGCAATTAATATTTGATCTCAAGCAGCTGATATATGATATTTAAATATTCAATCAATTATAACTCAGAGTGCAGTAAATAAATAAGTAATGCCATCAATTCTAGGCTACCAAATAACATGCAGTGAAAACCACCAAAAATATGGCACATAACTGTATAAAAGTAAACATCGGCCTAGCCTAAAACTAGAGTCGGTTGTCCTAGAAAACCATCTAAAGTAGGAGCAAAGGTTGTGTGATTATGATATGTCCTATAAAGGGCAATTTTTTGAAGTTGCTTAAGGTTCTCGTTGGTTGAAAGGCTTAAGGGAAAAATTTAATTAAAATTTTAGTCTTAATGATTTAAAATTGAGTTTAAAAAGTTATTCAATATTTGTTGGATACCACCTTTGTTTTACACCGAGGCCGTAAAGTTTATTTCACCTTCCTTGGGGCTAAATTAATAGCCTTGTAAGCCTGTGTTACCTAGTGGCACCCGATATGATTAAGTGATTTCATTTGATTAAAGTTTGAAAGTTAATAAATTTTAATTAAGGTTGGTTGATTGCTGGTTTTAAAGATTGGTTAGACATTTCTGGAGTTTTAAGATAATTTTGAGTTTTTAAGAATTTTGGAATATTTTAATCATTTAATTAAGGGGTTAGAAATTGACTTTTTAATAAAAAATGTTTTCTGCAAAGTTAGCATTTAATTAAAATATTATACCTTAAAACGATCAGTTAGACTATAAGTACGTTGAAATTGAATTTTTCTACATTTAGTTATGAAGGTTTGAAGTTTTGAACTGATTTTGACTTAAAGTTGACCGATTTTTTGAATTTTCAAAATTAATGATTTTTTTGGAACTTTAATATTTTTAATAAATATTAGAAAATATTATGAGTTGAATGCAAGTGAGTTTAATCAATTTGGATTTTTCTTGAATTAGTTATGAAATTTTGAAGTTTTGGGTATTTAATGAACTTTTTTTTGAAATTATTAAATCAAAGGACCTTTTTGTGATTTTGCTCCAAATGAGATCCCAACACCTTGAAATCAGCTCCAAAGGCCAGGAATGACCTAAGGAGGGATTCCCAAGTGTTTGGGAAATTTTTTTTGAATTTTTAATAATTATTAATTAATTATATTAATTAAATATTCAATTCCTCT
>NW_021320008.1:0-11493 GCF_001605985.2 Dendrobium catenatum | reverse complement strand
AGTAATATTTTAAGTTAATTTTAATTTTAAAATACAGTTATTAAATTTAAAATAATTTTATTTTATAAAATATATTTTTATCATTTAAAATTGAATTATTTTATAAGTATATTTTTTTTTTGAACTCAAAAAAGATTTAAAAGTAACTTTTAAATCATTTAAATTTAACTAGCTGCAGCGAAGCCACGTGGCGCACGTTTACTGGGCCAACGGTGCACGGCCAATGATTGGCATTCAACAGATGGCGGTGGTTGCGGTCCACGTGGCTTCTACTTAACCACGTCAGCAGCGATTCTCGGCCCTTTGATCTCCTACTGCTCGAGATCAAGGGCCCAAATTGAATTCCGCAAATTGATTATACGGGAAAGGATCAGACGGTGAGATCTCAATCTCGTGGTCTGGATCATGGGACAAGATGGCGCCCGCGGTCGGACGAGGCACGAAACACCACTATCTTACCCGTTAATCACGAGATCAACGGTTTAGATCTTAGGTATTACGAAACGGACATAAACCATGCCCTAGAACTAGTTTTTTTGAGGTTTTCTCTCAATTGAATCGATCGTTTTGCTTAAAATTTTAAATCTAGATTGAAAAACTGAATAGAAATAATACAGTTTTAATTTTGGAATTTAAAATGCGTTGTAAAGAACGCTATTTAATCTAGTGTACCTAGATCTAGGGTTTTGATTTATACCTCATCCACATGGTGGATTCAGGAGTTCTTTAGCTCTTTGAACTTGTTGTTTGTCCACGCTACTTTTTCCTCTTGAACTCACAGCCAAATAAGCTCTGGATCAAACTATATAGGCCTTGGACGGAGTTGGGCCTTGATTTGGCCGGAAGCTCGCCGTCGGCAGCCTCCAATCGCTGGGTTTGGTCGGGAAGACTTAAGAGACTCCTGGAGTGCCCAAATGAAAGGAGTTCTTGGTCTGGGAAGGCTTGAGTGGAGAGAGAAGCTAAGGTTTTGAATTGGACAGGTATTGAGGTAGTGGTGGCCGAAGGCTCATAGCCGGTGGCTCCGACCGATTGGATTCGACTTGGAAGAGTTTGAGGAACCTCTGAGGAGGTTGACAAAGCTCTCTAAGGGACTAGCTGTGTCTTCAATGGTGAGAGAATATGGCTTGAAGGAATGCGACTCTATTCCTCATTTTGCCCTATTAGAACGCTCCAGGTTGTTTTGGATGGCCCTGTTTACTTTGGACTCATCTCTTGATGATGCCCGGTGTCTTGGAGTTGGTGGAAGCAGGACAGCAAGAGGACTAAAGGACTAATGAGGTGGCAAGTCCTTTTGTACCCTTGTAAGCTTTTGGGACCACTACCCTCGGCTTAAGCTTAATCTAAGGATTAGGAGCTAGTTTAAGAAAGTTCTAAATGCCATTAGGACTGCTGGAAGTTAGAGATAGAGAGGATTAAATTAAGATGGGTTTTGACCATCTTTGACCCCTTCAAGCTCTCAGTTTGACAAGTTGACTGGTCTCCCTGCCACGTGGCAGCTGATGTGGCATATGAAAGGGATTTGAGTGCTGGATTGATGGCTTAAGAGGGACTTAGAGCTTGAGGATTAGAATTTGGAAGAGTTAGAGAGGGGTTTAAAATGGTTTGACCATGTTTTGACTGGTCAAATAAATGATTGATTGTTGAGATGCCAGCCAAGTGTCAATTTAAGATGGTTGAAATGGTTTAGATTGGGCCTGAGGCTAGAGAGTTTAAGTTTGAATGGAAAAGGGTTTCGAACGATTTAATAAAACCTTGATGAGGTGACTTGGTCAACTTGACTTGGGTTTGACTCGAAATGAGTTTAGAAATATTCAGGACACTAAATGGAATGAGTTTAAAGGTTTAAAGGCATTGATCTGGCGAAATGGGTTGAAATAACTCATTTCAAGCCTTAAAGAGGCCATTGGGTCAACTAGGTTGACTGGGTCAATCAGGTTGACCCAGGGAGTGGGTCTGGACTGGACATGTATGAAATGGTATTTAGAGACCATTGGAGGTGGTCTCAAAGTCTGGGGAGGTCAATTCAGTCAAAATGCTTGTTTTGACCCTTAAGGGTCTATTTGGTCAACATAGGTTGACTTGGTCAACCAGGTTGACCCAGGGTCTGGGTTTGGGTCGAAGAGTTTTGGTTCGATATTTGAAAATTGTTGGAAGTAGTTTCAAACAATTTGAAGTTCATTTAGTTTGAAATTGATGTTTGAACCCCTAAGGGGTATTTTGGTCATTTTGACCCCTGGTCAACTGGGGGTCAAATGGGTCCACCAAAGTATAGTTTAATGTTCAATGGGCCATAATTTAGGGTCTGGAAGTGATTAGAGGCTTTGGAGAAAGCTCTATGATCAAAATCTACTTGATGGCAGATATAGTGGCATAGACTATAAATATTTGAAGGTTTTACATCCTTTGGATTTTTATTTAGTTTCTGGGGTTAGAGACCTCATAATGAGTTCAAATTTGGAGGGTTACCTCCAAAGACATGTCTTATCACTTTGCAAGTGATAGACTTTGAATCAGAGGTCATTTGATTGGGTTTTGAAGTGTTTGAAAATTCACTAGAAAAGGCCTTTAGAACAGGGCCTTTGGACTTAGGATTTGAGTTTGGATTTCTGGGTTTGATCTGGATTTTGAGTTTGGAGGAGTGATATTGAATTATCCAAGTCATTTATAATCATTTAGGTGATCATAAATGATTTGAATGGTTTAGAGCTAGATCAAAGATAAAATTAAGGTCTGGATTGAAATTTGGATTCTTAACTGGATTGGAAAGTTTGAATGGGTTTGAAGCTTGAATTGATTTGAATTTGAATTGATTGAAGTTTAGATTGGTCTTAGATTTGAATTGATCAACTGTTTGGATTGATTTGAATCTAGATTGATCCTAGGGTTTGGAGTCTAGATTGATATAGTGTCAGGATTGATCTGGAGTTTGGATGGGACCCTAGTGACTTTATACAAAAATGAGGTCAACAAATGGACCCCCAATATGTGTAATAGAATGAAGTTCTATTTCACATATTGGCATTGACCAAAAAGGGTCAAGTCTGGAGTTTTGATCTTAAGGGTAGGAAAAAGTCTATCCCTGGGGAATTGAGGTTTGAATTGATACTAGGGTAGTGCCACGGAGGGCATGCTCTACCACTAGTGGATCTGGTCCTAAGGGAAGGAAGAACCTAAACCCTAAGGAAGAGAAAGCTGGGATGATCATATAGGAAGAAAGAACTCCTAACTATAGAGGATCGAATTTGAATTTGATACTAGGGTAGTGCCATGAGGGGCATACTCTACCACTAATAGATCTAATCCTAAGGGAAGGGGGAAACCTAACCTTAAGGAGAAGATGATTGGAGGACCATGTGGGAAGGAAGCATTGCATCCCACAGAAGGTCAGGTTTGGAATTTAAAAATTAGGATGGTGCCATAGAGGGCGTAATCCATCACTAGAAAATCTAATCCTAAGGAGGGAAAGCACGATGACTCACGTCTAACCTTAAGGAAGAGAAAACTTGATGATCTTATGGGAAGGAAGCATTGCTTCCCACAAAAGATCAGATCTGGAGTTTGAATTTAGGATGGTGCCACTGACGGCATACTCCACTAAAGAATGATCTCGTGGTGAGGAAACTTGATCTACACAGAGGATCGAGTCTGGAATGATTGTATATGGAGGAAACTTGCTCCATATAGAGGATCAGATCGGGATGATCGTATGTAGAGGAAACTTGCTCCACATAGAGGATCAGGTATGGATGATCATATGTAGAGGAAACTTGCTCCACACAGAGGATCAGGTCTAGAATGATCGTATATGGAGGAAACTTGCTCCATATAAAAGATCATGTCTGGATGATCGTATGTAGAGGAAACTTGCTCCACACATAGGATTAGGTCTGGAATGATCATATATGGAGGAAACTTGCTCTATATAGAGGATCAGATATGGATGATCATTTGTAAAGGAAACTTGCCCCACATAGAGGATCAGGTTTGGATGATCGTATGCAGAGGAAACTTGCTCCACACAGAGGATCAGGTTTGGAATGATCATTTACGGAGGAAACTTGCTCCATATAAAAGATCAAGTCTGGATAATCGTATGTAGAGAAAACTTGCTCTACACATAAGATTGGGTCTGGATGTCGTATGTAGAGGAAACTTAATCTACACAGAGGATTGGATCTGGAATGATCATATATGGAGGAAACTTGCTCCATATAGAGGATAAGATCTGGATGATCGTATGTAGAGGAAACTTGCTCCACACAGAGGATCAGGTTTGAAATGATCGTATGTGGAGGAAACTTGCTCCACACAGAGGATCGGGTTTGAAATGATCATATGTGGAGGAAACTTGCTCCACACAGAGGATCGGGTTTGAACTTTGAAATTTGATATTTGAGTGATTTTTAAATTTGAATTGATTTGATTTTAAATTTGAACTTGTTTGAATTTGAAGTTTGATTTTGAATTCGAATTTGAAACCTTTTGAGTTTGGAACTTGATTTGAAAATTTTGAATTTGAAGATTTTTCGAATCTGGGTTTTGATTTGATTTTTGAATTTTAAAATTTGAATTTGATTTTTAAATGCGAATTTTGAAAGTTTCTTGATGTTTGATTTTGAATTGAGAAATTTCTTTAATCCATGAAATTCGAAGACTTTTTATTGACTTTGAATTTGATAATCATCTGGCATGGTACTACTTGAAGACCTGCCCTGATGTTTGAAAATTTCAAGTGGCATCCTTCAGGGTCTATCAGTTAATGTTTGAAATTTTCTCAAAGATCATCTTTACGATAAGAGGAATGTCTTTAGGTTGTTCAAGCTCCTCCACCGATCTCTCGGTAGGTTAAGATATGCATCTAAAGAACTTAGACCAAGTCTCCTCCTTGGAAGGTTTGAAGTTGCTCTATCTTATCATGAGCTTCAACTAGTCAGGCTTTGTATGGTTCTGGGTTTTATTGAGCCTTAAAGACAAAGCTCTGCAAGGCCTCGAGCTCCTCAAATTGGAGTCATGCATTCTACTCAGTCGTGGTTTGATTTTAAACGATAAGTCTCAGCATTACAAAATACTCCTCTATTGGGGTTAACCTTGGACCTAGTATAGAGTGTAATTTTATGGAAAGGGCCTTAAAGGAAGAGATGCCTCTGTATAAATACTTACACACATTTCTCAAGGACAAGGTTTAAATTTTTTTCAGGAGTAGAAGATTTGTTCGTCTTATTGGAAATTTCCTCTAACCATTTGGACCTTGTCGGAACGATGTATGGGAACGAATTTATCAATTAGAGTGAGAAGTAAAGTCGACTCCAACTAATCTGGAAGGATTTAAGCTTTGTTGACCCAGATCAAGTTTTGTAGAAACTAAACTGGTTCTCCTTTGTATAGATTTTGAATTAAAATTAATTTCAAAGGGTTTAAGTTGAAGGTAGAATTTTGATCTTTTCAATTTTCTTGCACGATTTTCTTCTATCTCATAGATGATTCACAATGTTAAAGAATCGAAATTTAGGACTTTTGAAGTCAAGTATTTAAAGGTGATCAAGGTTTTCTGAGATCTAAGGACTTAAAGGAAGGAAGTCATCTTACTCTTCTTCTCTTTTTTTGGTGACGCACTTTGCGTACCTTTTGACTTTGGTGCACTTCGTGCATTTCTTTATTTTTTGCGATTCGCGCATCTTTTGATTTCAATTATTTTTTTAAGAAGACCCTTCACTTTCTTAAAATATCTTAAATTGATTGATCTCTTTATTTCAAATGTTGGGATTATATCTCAAGTATTAGAGAAGAAAAGTCATTCTCTTATACAATGAAGAATAATCCTCAAAGCACATCCAATCTTTTTGACAGGAATGTCGACTTGACTAGGAAAATTTTTGAATAGATTCAAATCAACAAGATATGCCTATGAAGATAGAAAACTACAAGAAGATTGAGAAAATCTTCATTTCTAAAGTCAACTTAAGTTTGAGGTATATTTTAATTCATAGGTTAAATCAACCCACAAAAGCGGTGGGAGGGAGGGACATTCAAACATTTTATGGAGTCAACTACAACTCTCTCCTGGTTAAGACTTAATGTAGAGGTCAATTTTCATTAAAAAAGAGGAATCAAATATCTTGAAAATTTGGATCTAGTACACTTGAGAAATTGGAAAGTTTCCTTAAGAAGTTGCAAGTCTAGGTGGCAAGACCCTTGTCAACATAGAATTAAATTCCTATAATCTCTTTAGAGGAAGATACTGTTATAGGATCTGCAACATCCCTAGAAGGCATTACATTACTGTACTCAAAAGATTTATTGTGATAGGACCCTTTCAAAATTTAAATTTTGACGGAATCACTATCTGATACAACTTAGATTATTTCCTCCTCTCACATTACTACTATACTAGTAGTTAAGAGAGTGACCCCCTGAGTGGTTTCTACTCCTCATCCTCTGCAGATGATGTAGTGTGACATGTGTATTAATGTGCCTTAACATGTTCTAGTAGAGTGGACGGATCATAACCCTCAACTGGGGGCCTATGGCCTATTGCTAGTGATTCCTCAATTCTTTCTTGCTTGAATCTTTCTGTGTAGTAGTCAAGTAGTTGGATTGAAGATCGCGCTCTCATCTCTACAACCTCCCTCCTTTGTGCAAGGAGAGGGTACGTAGAAGGAGCTACGAACTCTCGATTGGCCTCAAAGTCTGTCCTCTCTAAGGCTTCAGATTCAGTAATCTTTCTAGCCTTAAGATTCTTTTTCCTGGCTCTTCGAAGATAATTCTTCATCTTGTTCCTACCAATGACAGGGGAGCTAGAACTTGACGTAATCTCAGACTGAGACGGTAGCTCTTCTGTCATTATTGACTTTTGGTTTTGATCCTCCTGAGTAGAGGGTGCAGTGGGTACAGGGGCGACAGCAACCTCCATCTTAGAGATGGGGGAGTTAGCTCCTGACCCTAAAGTAACTTCTACTAAGGGGAAATTCCCTTGAGTACAAGCGGACAGATCTAAGATTCTTTCTCCATTAACTAAAATCTTGAGGTCTTGAAATTCCATTGCATACTGAATTGAATTGCCATTAAGAATTTCTTCTACATGCACATCTCTATTCAGTGAGAAGACGAGTTTCCCAGCCGTTTGAGTGTTCAATTTCCTGGAATTAAGAAAGTGATTCGTGATTTTTGAAATGACATTTAAGTTTTGAATTTGATTGATTTTATTAAAAATTTTATAACTCAATCGTGTCATTTTGCATTGAACACGGTGGTTCATAAAATTGACGAGTGAAAATCAAAACTTGAATTTGACTCTTTCGCTACATCAATTGACTTTGGGAAAAATGTGAAAATTTTGATTTCGATTTGAAATCAAATTTGAGATTGCATTGACTAGTTGAAATCAAGCTTGGGTTTAAGATTGAGAATGAATTCAAATTTGAATTTGAATTTGAGGTTAAAGCCGAGTGGATCCTCTTCAAATTTTGTGACTCAGCTCACTGAGTTTCACTCAATCATGTAAGTTCACAAAATTGATATGAAAAATCCAAAAATTGGGCTTGACTCTTTCATTTCACCAATCGGCTTGGGATGAAATGTCAAAGCCCGAATTTTGACTTTAAAATCAAAATTAGAGTTGAGTTTGAGTTTAAGATTGAGATTGAATTCGAACTTAAAGTTAAATTTGGATTTGGACTTAAGATCAAATTTGAATTTGAGGTTAGAATCAAACAGATCTTCTTCAAACATTGAAACTCCACACATTGATTTTTATTCGAATGTGCAGGTTTACAAAAGTAACCTGAAGATCCTGAGAAACTAGGCTCGACTCTTTCATCCCACCAAATGATTTGGTGGTGAAATGTTAAAGCCTAAAATTGACTGGAGAGTTTAGGATTTGCATTGCATGTGTTCAACTACAACAGAATGTCATAGAAGACATATGATAACGACGATTGAAATTGGTTTGAAATATTTTCCTTCACTTTTGAAACTCAAAATATTGAGTTTTATTTTCAACATAATGGTTAACAAAGATTAAAGAAAAATCTAGAGACCTTGACTTGACTCTTTCGTTGCACTGACAAGCAACGAGTGAAATGCCAAAATTCAAGTTTAATCAAGGATTTGAATTTGTATTGCCCATGTTAAACTACAAAACGGGTATTGTATAAAACATATGGCAACGACGATTCAAGTTAGACGATTCTAGAAGAAATTTGAACGTTTGAAAATACGGCGGCATCTCCCCTTATTTTTGAAACTCAATATATTGAACTTGCGTTCAACATAAGGGTTAACAAAAATTATTGTAGGGGGAATTCTAAGAAGTCGACTTAACTCTTTCAACCCGACAAGTGCTTGGGAGTGAAATGTCAAAGAATAAATTTGCCAGAAGGATTGATCTTTTGAATTAAATTTGAAGGTGTTTATATTCTTTCACACATATTGAATTTTATAAGAGCTACAATTCTATATATAGTGATAGAATATATGGATCAATTAGAGTTTGAAAGAGATTGAAATTTTATAAAGGATTAAAATTTTGATTTTGAAATTGAATAGTCTTCTATAAAATGTGAAATTTAGCATGCTAGATATTTGTTCGCACGCGTGTTTGCAACATATATAAGAAGATTTGGCTTGACTCTTTTGCTCTACCAATGGACTTGGAGACAAAATGTCAAAGCCCAACTTAAAGGGAGGTTTCCTACACTCACCTCTCTTTTAACATGTATTAATTGAGTTGGCCACACTCACCCAAGGAAGAAATGGGTAGAGTGACCAACGGAGAGAAAGGTAGTCAAAACTATCGATGCAATAAAATTTGAGCCGCTATTAAAGATGGAGAGAGAGATTTTCCCTAGCATAGTCGCCAATTTTTGTTCTGATTTAAAATGTAGTTTGAAAAATATTAATTTTCATTGGAAAATATTTAAATTTAAATTTTAAAATTAAACACGTCATTATGAACAATATATCGCCTCGGGAGGTGATCATATCGTTCCCTAATGGGTTCAAATTTCAGAATTTTAAATTCATCTGAATTATCATAGTCAAACTCAAAGGGGAACAACATATGATTTTGAAAGATCAAAATGACGTTCAATCAATTGTTTAACTATAATAATTCGAATAAGAGATCATTAATTTCATAATCAAAATAATGATAATAAAATAATATATCTTCCCGAAGAAAGATGATATTAACTATTACCGATTATTTAAATATAATGATAATGATCATCATTTTTGTTTGAATTCCCAAAGATAATTAATTAGAGGTTTTCAAAATTTGATTTTGAAAATTAGGTTTGTTTCTAAATCTCCTACGAGCGCAATCCCTCATAGTTAATTACATCATAGGAAAATTGGAATTTTTCTACGAATACTCTCGATTAAAATAGCGGTATAAAATTTATTTAAGAATTTCAAAGATAAATATCAAAGGAGGTAAGGGTTTGAATTTTCAAACGAGACTGTTTCAATGTTGAACACTTATTTCTGGAGTCAACGGTGAAGGGTAGGAGGTGTTTTGAGATTCTTAATTACTTCAAAAACACCCCAACCTATCCTAACTGTTGGGCTTGAATTTGAATGAAAGTGATTTAATGTTTAAGTGGTCAATTTTATTAGAAAATTGGGATTCAATTCCCGTAGGTTGAGGTCTTATGGCCCGAGCCAGCCTCGAATCCTAAGTCTAAATTGGATACTGAAAGTGACCCAAATCTAGCTAATGCAGTGCAAATCAGGACTTACCCCGGCCTGGATTGGGGAGCCAGCTAAACCACCTAGGCGCTTTAAAAACATGTATCCGGTCTTTTAATGTTGAGTGGTCGGGACGTTGTTTAAAAAAGTTTAAAGGAATGGGGTCGACATCTAGAGCAGATCCTTAATTGACACCTTAACTTATGTCGGGTATTTGATGTCTAAATAAATGCAATTAAAGTTTTAGAGACTTTTGAATTTGTTGCTAATGCGATGCATGCTGATTGACTCGATTAAATCGTTTAAATTTGAAATAAATAAGTTATGAAAAGAGAACTCCCGGCGGTACCGAGCTTACTTCTTAAATTTGTTAGAATTTCTATGTGAGCTTAAAATTTTTAATTTGATTAAAGTAGAAAAGTTTTAAGCGAGTCCTTAAGAGCCTACAATCGAATTCCAGGTCAAATCAAAATCGGCATGCAGGTAAATAAACTAGAAAAGCAAGTAGTTCTACTGCGTAATCAGTTAAATAAATCAATTAAATTAATAACTCAAATTGAATGTCCATGTGGCAAGTGCCACTTAATATTACATCCTAGAATTTGCAAAAAAGTAAAGTGGTCGGGCACCACTGACAACAACCTGGATTTCTCATCCTAAAACTCAAGTGATTATGAGAATGGGTCTTCTCGTTGTCCACTTCTTTGGCTTTCTTCTGCTTCTTGGATCGTCGGGTCCGGATATACAAATGAAAAGAAACTCTCCCTTGGAAGGGTTTTATCTTTTCTCTTTGGATATTTTAAAATCATCCTAATTTGGAGCTCCAAATGGATAGGGACTCTCCCTTAAGGGATGTCCCTTCCTCTTTGGATTCCAAATTGGATGCTATCCCATCTCAAATCACTTGACATTACAACTCAAATCAAATCAAATTTACATTAATCAAAATTAAAAAATTTAGATTCGATCCTGCAGGGTTATCCTAATAATCAACAGTTGTATATACAGTTCCAAGCAGTTAATATTTGATCTCAGGCAATTTATATATGAAATTTAAATATGCAATCAATTACAACACAGAGTGCAGTAAATAAATAAGCAATCACATCAATTCTAGGCTAGTAAACAACATGCAGTGAAAACCATGAAAAACACGGCACACAACTGCAAAAAAGTAAACACTGGCCTAATCTAAAACTAGAGTCGGTTGTCCTAGCAAACCATATAAAGTGGGTGCAAAGGCTGTGTGGTTTTAATATCTCCTATAAAGGGCAATTTGTTAAAGTTGCTTAAGGCTCTCATTGGTTAAAAGGCTTAAGGGAAAATTTTAATTAAAGTTTCAGTCTTAATGATTTAAAATTAATTTTAAAAATTTATTCAATTATTTGTTGAATACCACCTTTGTTTCACACTGGGGCTGTGAAGTTTATTTCACCTTCCTTGGGGCTACCTTTATAGCCTCGTAGGCCTGGGTTACCTAGTGATACCCGATATGATTAAGTGATTTGATTTGATTAAAATTTGAAAGTTAATAAATTTTAATTAAGATTGGTTGACTGTTGGTTTTAAGGGTTGGTTAGACATTTCTAGAGTTTTAAGACAATTTTGAGTTTTTAAGAATTTTGGAATATTTTAATCATTTAATTAAGGGGTTGGAAATTAACTTTTTAATAAAAAAATTTCTAGAAAGTTAGCATTTTAATAAAATATTAGACCATAATACGACCAGTTAGACTGTTGTGGACCTCCGAAAAGAGCACCTCGCGAACGGGTCGATTGGAAGGGCAGATTGGATCGTGCATACGA
>NW_021320007.1:100654-106485 GCF_001605985.2 Dendrobium catenatum | reverse complement strand
ACCTTAGGTGGTTTGGTAACCACCTAGGAGGTCCCATCATAGGACCAAAATTGAGTGGGTTCTGGACTCCTCAGGTAGGGAGGCCATGGCCCAATTTACTAAAAATTTATGATTGCATGTTTTGTTCCCACCATCAGAGAAAGTTAAAATCACCATTAAATTAACCTATGATTTCAATTATAAAATCATAGTTAATATCAAATAAATAAAAAAATTACTCTCATCATTAGAGTTCAAAATTGCCTTAATTATAATTAGGAAATAAATACTTGAAAAAAACAATTAATTAAAAAAAATAAAAATGCCAAATAAAGTTCACAAACTCTTGGTCATCCATAGCAAATGGAGGTTCGGAAGGCGCTTGTGCTTTAACTATACTAGCTAGACAAGATTCAATGCCATTGGGCTTCAGGGACTTGTTGCGCTTCCAAGCATCTAAGTCTTTATTTTGACTATAGCGCCTCTTTATAATATGAATATAATTATTTAAAATATAATTTTATGTCCTGTTTGAAATTGACACCTTTCGTGTGGTCCCCTCCCCACGAAAGGGTGTTGGTTAAGTACATTTACCTTTCAAATCTGGCCAGCCATATAGGACTCAACGGACGAGGGCTTCGGACATTGAATGGTAAAATCGAGTCTTCGATTTTCAATTGTGTGTGGTACATATTATTTAGCATGTTTTTATTTTGTGTTCCATTTCTGAGAAAATTCAAGCAACACTTTCATTGCCCCTACCCTACAAAGGAGGTTGGGAGAAGCAATTGCCCTATCCAAATCTCCTTGCCAAATAGGGATCGCATGGCCATGGATTTTGTACGTAGAATATAGTTTCGATAAAGAGTCTTCTACGATCCCTGTTGTGTACTTGTCATATAATATAACATATATATATATCTTGCCTTGCCACCTCAACTTTGAATGAGTCGGATACCTTGTTTGTCCGGAGGAGCAGGGGATGAAGCATTGGGGCTCGATTTCGATGGTCGGATCAAATGATCATCGAAGAAGAGAGGCGAACTAGTGGGTAGGGGTGCTGAGATTGGCCTTGTCTAAAGGAATTTAAATTGAGTGACATGAGTCAAGGGCACGAATACAATTGGGTATGTCACTGATTTGTGAGTAGAAGGTGTGGACTGTAAGAAGTGAGATAGAGAGGGTAGATGGGATCGGAAGATTTAAAAGGCTATTATTTGAGGTCAGATCGTGTCGGTGGCTAGAGGGGCTTTCTGCATGGGATCTTCCAGGCTTGAAAGGCACGAGCGGGGAGATGGGATTCAAGCACTAGAATATGGGAGCAGAAGTTTAGAGTCGACGTGACTGTTAGGTCAGTGGCTGTGGCGCGCCACATAGACTATAGAATGTGCATGGATCGAAGTAGAGTGTGCTGCCTGTGGCGAGTGGAGTTGAGTGAGGATCGGATGGTTGGGGTTCTACCAGTAGAAGTCAGGCGGACTCTTTCTATGTTCGACACAGAGAGATGCAGGAGCGGATTGGACTAGAGTGGCTTTTGTGTACGCACATTCGAACGAACAATAGGAATAGCGAGGGAGAGTTTTGTGCATGAGAGTTTAAATGATCGGGAGTTTCGGTTATGTCTTTGAATTTTTAGAAAATGAAAAGGTAGTTGTTGTGTAATTTGGAGAAAGTATGTGTAGGGAAGATCAACGTCCATTTTGTGAACATGAGGCTAATTATGTAGTGGTCCCAACAATCTATATATGTATCTAATATTATTTTTCTGTTTATTTTACAAATGCGTAGTTTATAATTCATCTTTAATTTAAATATTTTGATCGTTTATTTGGTTCTTAATATCTATATTCTTTTTTTACATGTAGATATTTTTTTAGAATCGCCCCAAGGATCTTAGGGACGATTGACCTAGAGATGATGTGATCTCTCTACTTGGAGAACCTTTATAAAACCCCTCAAAATCCCCCTCTAGCCTCTTATCCTCCCTTACTCTCACCTCTCCTCTTGGCTCTCTCAGGTCAGACAACAGCAACAGATACCCTCTTGGGTAAACAAGAGGTCTTATATAGAAGATCTTCAAAATAGCTCTAATTGCAACAAACTAACTTTATCATCCAGGAAGATTAAATATCGTCCCTATATAATCAGTTACAAATTTAGCTCAATCAATCAAGACAATTTAGGGACGATCATAAGGTTTTTTTGTTCTTATCATCTAGGCCGGTAGGAATCGTCATGTGCGGTTAGTACAAGTCATTGAATTATCTAGAATCATCCCTGAATAAATGTCCTGGACGATAAAAAATAACTTGATCGTCCAGACCGACCTCACGACTCATCCTAGAACGATTAGTTTTAATTCGGTGCATATTGTCTATAGCATCTTCCGTTTATTAGAGCAGGTCCGCATGTTTGAATCATCACAAGCAAAAAAACTAAGGTTTGTGAACTGATCATCACTGACCAATCTTGCGATCGTTCATGACAATATGAATCGAGCAATCAAAACTTAATTTCTTTTCTTAATTACCAAATTAATTAGGCATAATTGCTTTGCATCGTCCAGGATGATGTCCTAGATGATGTCCAAAAATAAAAGATACCTAAGTAGATTAGCGGCTGATTTTTCTGATTTGAGTCTATCATCCCGGCCGATATAAATATCATCTAGGATTGATGCGCTTAATAACGACTATATTAACCATGATATCTTAATTAGGGTTTCTATTTTTAATTGATTATCTAGACTAATTTTTAGATCATCCTAGACGATGTTAGCAAAAACAAAAAAAACTCTAAAATAGTTAGAAAATTTCCCCAAGTGGTGTGTGTTGCAGGTTATTCAACATCATGACCATAATGTTTACTAATGGAATGAAGAAAAGTTAAAATATATAATTCCATACATTACAAACTAACTCAGTCCTAATCTAGCTAATCTTGAACTGGTTAAGACCCAGACATCTGAAGGTCTTAACGATATCAGAATTCTGCGATTTTGGGCTTGTTGGATTCATCTCATTGAGCCGCTAGATTTCAACTATAACATGCCATGTTTTGGAACCGTTTGGTATTCCAAATTGCTTGGTTGAATCTTCCAACAACTTTTCAGGTCTTCGATTCATACTCATATGGGCTCAGAATTGAGATTGATTAATGTCATTGGGTTCGTATTTCTGAGACACTCAGTTCAACTATAAGTTTGCTGAAATCGGAGTTCAGATGATCCTGAATTCAATTTTTTGAAGTTTCTAGCTTGATTTTGTCTTGAGATTCGTGCCCGATCAATATTATATATATATATATATAGTATAATATATAATATTATATATAATATAGTACTTTTTACTTCAACACTAAAAAAATATATAAAGAAAATCTTGTCAAAATCATTTAACATTTAATATATTATTAATAATTATTAATAATATGCTTATTGTTCCAAATATTTCTAGTAACCATTCTAACATGATCTGATAAGTAATATAACCATATTTATTTATGCACAATTTTCTAAATAATTCATATACTTTATTTTGATTATTCTGAATAATTATTTCCCAAGCAAATCATGAATAATGTAATATATATAGCTGAGCTTAATTGTGTTATAACATTTCTCAAGAACCATTACCGCAATATAATATGCATGTTATATTTTTGCATTTGAATGCAATGATTTTAGATGGCATAAATAATTATTTACGAATTAAGCGATATTAAAGTAATTTATCTTTAAAAATCTCATCTTTTATACATTGTCTATAATTCTTGTAGTATATATTTATGCTTCTATCATGTTCATTTCTTTGCTTGTATTTATGCCCGGTTCTTCTGTCGAACTTTGTTTAAGCAAACTTTGAATTTAAAATAGTTTAAATCAAAATTGTTCAAAACTGTCTTCAACAAACATTCTGCAAACACAAAAGAACGTTTATTTGTTTATTATTATGAGCTACTCAGATTTCTTTTATTAAATTTAATTCTAGAATTATTAATTTATTTTGCTATAGGCTTCATTTCTACCCATCATTTTAACTAAAATAAAGTATTAAATGTTATTTACTTTTACTAATTAAGTTGTTATTATTAAATTGTCCGACTTCCAAAATATATATATATATATATAAAATCTACAATATCCATAACAGTTTTAAAATTGTAATTTTCATATAACAAGTTCACAACTAATTTTATAGAAAGCAGTAACTCCGAGTAAGATAAGAGGGCAAAATAGTATACACTAATCTCAAGAAAATAAAATTTACGCACCTTACATAATTAGAGGACTTTAAGCACAATTTGTAAACTATAAATACCCAAGAATAGGCTAATCTCAAATGTTTGCACGTAAAACAGTAGGCAAAGAATTTCTAGGAGCATTTGATGGTAACGAAAATCAAAAGAATGGCCCTCTAACAAGCTGGCTTGTTTGTTAATTACCATCATAACAGTTAAACCAAGTACAAGGCTCAAGAGTTGCAAGCAATTTGTCATCGAAACAAGCTTTCTATATTTACATTCAGATAAAGTTACAATGGTGGGAAAACACCAAAAAAGAGCCCTAAAAACGAGAGAGGGATGCTCTAAAAACGAGAGAGGGATGCAGGGAGAGAGAGAGAGAGAGAGACTATTATTGGAGAAAAGAGTCTAGTTTCATGTTAAATGTACATGAACTAATATATTTTGATGTCTCGAGGACTGATTATATGTGCTATCATAAAACATTAAAAGCCCAAAATTCCCCGAAAAATGAACCTTCCTTCATCAAATGCCTATTGCATAGCCAAATGATCAGTCAATTTTATCTCTAGGTATGCGACGGCTCGGAAGTCGACGAAGAACATTTTCATCTACTAATCTGTAATGTTTACTAAAACTTTGGTGAACTAAACCTGCATATCTGTCCACATGCTCCTCGTATTTATTGTACAAAGCAGGAACAATCATCAATAAAATAGTGCCTGAATCAATGTAAGACAAAAAATATAAGCAGAATGGCATAATTATAATAGGAATAAGCTAGTTGCTTGAAACAGAATCATGTGATGTTTTATGAAAATATCTATGGGAATATTATAGAGCTTCGTTTATAAATTTGGTATTTGGTCTCTGTTGATTTTTGAAAGTTTCAAGTTTAATTGAACAAGATATGTCATTTCATTCTTGGTTTCCGGTATCAGTGAAAACTTCATACAGAACACTTAAATTTTAACTACTTATAAAACTAATTTATTATCCCCATTTTTCAAATTCTTACTCAGAAAATTAAAATTCACAACAAAAACCTATTTAAATCATTGGCATCAAATATTTAATTAGTTCGGCTCGATTGAAACTTGATTCTAGCTCAAACTCGATAAGAAACTACTAAGCAAGCTTAAAGAAGATTTTAAGACCCGGGTCATATGCAAGCAAGGCTAGGAATCAATATATAAATATATCAATGAGCTTGAACAATATAGTACTCAACTGGTGCTGATTCAATTATAACCATATTTCTGCATTTGTCAGGCAAAGGCTTTTATTTCAAATAAATATCTCAACATTTCAAATAAGTTTACCATGTGATAAAAACTTGAGAAATTATCAAATAGGTGCTCTAATTACACGCAATGGTAAGTTCATCTATTGCTTCTTCAAGAGAGCACACATAACTCACAGAAAAAAAAGCGCAAGCAAAAAAAAAATAGAACTAGAAATAACATGGTGCATGAACGCGCCTAGGATTGGCAAATAGATAAAGAAAGAGGGCCACATATAGAGGTTTAACTTAAAGATTTTCAATGCAAAAGAATGTCAATAAGAAACAAAAATGATGTGAAACTACAAGGAGTTATTTAGAAATTTAA
>NW_021320007.1:93028-96934 GCF_001605985.2 Dendrobium catenatum | reverse complement strand
AAGTTGATGAAACGTATGAACACATTATGGTGAAATGAAAATATTTGGTTGATATAATTTTGAAGTTGAGGGAATGGGGAATTTCTATTCCTAATTTTCATTCGCTGGACCGTTGCTTGGACAACTTAAGGAAGTTGTCTATTAAGAATCCTGGGATTCTTCGGCTGTATTGCTCTGTGGTTTACTATTCTTGGAGAAGTCGTAATGATATTAAGCATGGTAAGAATGTTGTGCCATGTTCTGTTATTGTTGCTAATGCTCTGTTTTATGCGGTCTCCAAATCTAGTCCATTTCTTTCTTGCTGGGGTACTAATCTCCCTAGGGAGTCCCAAAGAACTTGGTACCCTGCACCGAAAGAATGGATCAAGGTAAATGTAGATGCATCCTTGACAAGTTCTAATTTGGCTGGCATTGGAGGAATCTTCCGGGACTACAAAGGAAGATTTATTAGTGCTTTTGGAAAAAATGGAGTGCATTGGGATATTGGTCATCTTGAATTACAAGAAGTCCTCACGGTTAGAGAATTTTTGAAGAACTGGATGCTGGAATGTAAAGGGCTGATCATAGAAAGTGATAATGTGAATATCATCAAATTCATTCAGAATTCTTTGAAGGATAATAAGGAGAATGTGGGTAAGTGGCCACATAAGAATTTATGTTTTTTACATGATTTTAATAAGGTTGTCTTTCTCCATGCCTCTAGGAATTGTAATAGAGTAGCAAATTGTTGTGCTACTATGGCTTTGGAGAATAGTTTTTTCTTTGATAGTTCTTCTTTTGATCATATTCCTTCCTTGTTGCTAGGCTTAATCAAGGAAGAATGAGATCCCCTTATTACTTGTACTTAGCTTCTTCTTTTGGTTTTAATGCTATTTGATGCATTTCTTTCAAAAAAAAAAAACAAACAAATTGAAACCTTAATATTCCCCTAATTTGATGAAACCTAGGCATTAGACTAATGGTTGTTGTCCTTATTTGCAAAGTAAGACATTATTTTTTTTTATTGAATTTTGAATCTATTATTTTTGCCCACCAAGTAGACTAGGCTATCGAGAGTTTTATGATGGTGGTCTGTTGGAATGAGATGTGATCTCTATTTTTTATAATGTTGAAGGGTTTAATTATTGTTGCAATTTTTTTGTCTTAACTCTCATCTGATAACTTAATTCATTCACTTTTTTTATCAAACAATTAGCTTGGAAGTTTTCTATAGTTGTTCACTTCTTCTTATTTACACTGATTTAAGCCTTGCTTGTTGTTTCTGGAGTCGTAATTTTGTTGGCATTATAACTTGAGATTGACTTTCACTGTAGCAAAAATGGAGCCCTTTGCTGAATTACAATTTCCATTTTATAGATTTGTAATGTATTTAGAGTTTGTGTGTCCAATGCCTCCCTATATTTAGGTTTCATCCGGGACAATTTTCTTACTGCTTTGTAAAACGACTTTTCAGTACAAAAAAATTTTGTACTGCAAAACTGCTTTAGAAAAGAGCAAGAAAGTTATTTCAAATATCAGTTTGTTTTTCTTTTATTCTATGGTTAGAGGTTGCTTGGAAATTTCCATATGACTTTGATATGCAAAAAAAAAAAAGTATCAGGTACTCTTAATTAAAAAATATATAAAAAATGAAAATTCACATCTCTTAAATTTATTTTCAAATTTTAAGAATTATGTAACATTAACTATTTATGTATTCCACTCTTCTTTTTATTTTATAATTTTTAAAATTTTTTATTTTTATGTATTCTACTCATCATAAAGTTTATTCATGAAATTTAGGTGGTTTAGAGCAAAATTTTTATATGTGTATCCAAATAAGAAATTTTTTTCTTCTGGACTGTAAAACTATCTTACTGCGATTAGGCTTGAAATTTTGCTTTTATTGGAATCTAAATGTTTTTGAATTGAAACTATAAATTGAAATAAATAGTTTTGGGTCTCTTTTATTATAGATAGGATGCTACTAGTCATGTAAATTTAAGTTGTAGCTTCAATTGATACATTTTCTTTTAAATTTGCACATTATTGAGTATGAATTCTTTGAACTCTTTATAAGCCTTCATAATTGATTCTTTCCTATGTTTAATTGTAAGGCATACTTTCTAAATTGATAATTTCTATTAACTAACCAAAACACATATTGCTAGCCTATCAAATAATAAAAAAAGAAATAATATTTCAACTCAATGAGACTCAAAAGCTTAAGGAAATGGAACCCTTCAATGAATGTGAGAGGAGATAAGCCCAATTTCAAATTCACTGAAGAAGCTTTGTTTGACAGGGCATAGTAACTTTGACCAATGCCAATAGAAACTTTAACCTAATTTTGGTGTTCAGAACTTGTCGACAGCCACCAAAATAGTTCAAAGGTGGAGAGAAAGACCTAAGAGGATGCTCTCTACAAATATCTTATTTATTATTTCTTTTATAATAAAGAATAACCATGGATAAACCATGGCTAGCTTAAATTTTCTCAAGTTTAATCGTTCCTAGTTAACGCCCGGCATGTTAGGATTGATTTAGGCTAGTTGTTGATGTACTTTCCTCATAATTCGAAGTTTTTCTTGGGAAAATGGGAAAATGGTTGATTAAAGATATTAATGTTTTTCTTTTCTTGGTTAAAGTGTTGAGTTTATGCTAAAAAAAATTACTATGGAAATTAATTTAAGATAGAGAATATGAAATAAAATTGGTTTTCACAAATGATATTGTTATTTAATGGATTTGACTCTACTCCAACTAGGCATAATTTAATGCAATAAAAAAAGTTATGGCTAAACCAAAAATATATTCTTAACATTCTTTCATACAATCACTTTTCATGGTTTGATTTGATTTGACCAATTAACTAGATTAATCTACTTCAAAAAGTGTGTCTCCCTTTGGGACTGAGAATTTTATTTGTAACATTCTTATAGAAAATCATTCCCAAGAATTTAGATTTCTTTGACAAATTAATTAGGTTAAACTACTTTGGAATGTATATGTCCCACTTATGGACAATTTTGACTCTTTTGACCAAATATGGTCATATCATTTATAAAATTTGGTTGACCAAGTTTAAGTTATATTTAAAACATCCTCAAGAGCCTCCTTGATACAATGTTAAAAATATATTGGTCTATTTAACCCATTTAGGGGTCATATTAGTCTTCAGAGGATTCTAATTGTAATGTCCCAAGATCAAATCAGGATGAATTGCTCTTTTAAAATCAACACAAGATCTATCTTTTTTTCTCTTTTATCAATATAATATCAGTTGAAATAAAACTAGTAATCAAAATACCAATATGTACATATGTATTGATTTCTTCAAAAATTATATACACTACTCATGATTTATATAATTACGACATATCCTTTCAGTCCTTAGTACAAAATAATAGTAAACATAGAGAATTCTGATCATTCTCACACTTATGATCCCCTGCTCTTACCTAAAATCATTAAAACTGTATAAAATGAGCTAAAATGCCCTGCAAATCATCCACTTCAATAACTAAATCAAAGTACAGTAAAACATAGTATGCATGTAGTCAATCAATTCATAATAGTAGCAGTCATATGATCTTGAATCGAAGCAAAAATAGTAAAATGCAGATATAGTAGTTGCAAAATCTGTAACAAAAAAATAATATGTTAAAGAAGCCAGTAAAGCAATACAGTAGGAAAATCAATAAACCATTATGGGTGTAAAATCGTTAAAGTATTCATCATATCAGTAGTAAAAAAATTATATAAATTAGTAAAACCAAAGCTTCGACAGATGTTATCAAAATTATATCAATGTAGTAAAATCCTATAATTAAGTACACATCTATTTAATTATTATATATCACCATCAAACTAATATATTAATTATGTGGTTGTTGGTGGAATTTTGAAAACAGGTTTTGAAAATTA
>NW_021320007.1:49978-92928 GCF_001605985.2 Dendrobium catenatum | reverse complement strand
AGAGAGAATGAGTTTATGTTTTGGTTGGATTTGGTGAATTTTTTTTGTGTGTTTTGAATGAATTTGTTTTGAGTATACAGTTTTTGTTTAATGTTTTCTGTATTTTTTTTACAATGTTAGTTTGTTTCCTTATTTAACATTAAAAATTCAAAAATTGGAGAAAAATCGCTAACCAGGACGATAGTTTGTATGGATGTAAGATAAAATTGGTCTTTGCGTGCATTTAAACCGTTTTGATAGCAGTTTTTTTTTAATGCGTCTGTACAATATTACAATCGTCCAGGACGAAATTCTTTTCCGTTTCGTAACGTCGGGACGAATTGAATGCATGGGGGCCAGTCTCTTTACAGAAGAAAGAAGAAGGCGAGCAGAATCTCCTACACCTATCAGATATGGGGCAGAATCTGATTGACGAGATTTGATAGTTAGAGACTCATATTGATCAAGTTGATCCACTTTGATCTCAACTTTTGCATGAAACAAGAATTAGGTTATCATTAGAATTAAAGGTAAATATACCAATGTATGCTTGGCCCACCCGCCATCACTCAACTTTTCGGTGCTTCCTCCTCCTCCTACACAAGAAACAAATAAGTAGATGGATTTCTGTGTCTTGTTATACTCGTGATACATTTTTTATGTTTTTGTTGTGTAGTGTTTGTTTGTCTTTTCTTTAAGTTGTGTTTAGATCACTTCGTGAACTGTGTAATCCTTTATAAATATTAATCGATTCGTACTTGTTTCAAAGTTGATTTTTTTTAATGTGATTAATTTTTATGAATTTCATCTAGTATATTTAATCATTCATGTGCTAAATTAGATTGTACATTTGACATTATCTACAATTCGGAAAAATCTAGTGCTTTCTTAATTTAAAAGTTGTTTATGTAACTTGTGTAATTAGAAACTTTTAAAATTCATGTCTATTCATATTAGACTACATAAAATTAATATTATGTATTGCAAATTTAGATTTTTCTTTATTTGTATTTCTTGCTCAAAAGTATTTAATGCACTTAGAAATATTTGAAGTTTTTAGACGTTGTTGATTTTGGAAAGCAATTGGTCTCAATTACTCTTCGAAAATTATACACACACACACACAAAAATTCAAAAGAAATGCCGCAACCAGGTTCGCAAATGAAAAGAGGCCATCAAAATCAGCCGATACTATCAAGATCACAAAATGTGGCTCAAAAATTTTGAAAAAGATCGCAAAGCGCCATGTGGAATGTCTCTTCTGTTCCAAATTCTTTCAATCTTCTTAATTCAATTATTGATCTTATGTTCATTTTTATATTCTTTGATTTTGAAATATAAAATTTTCTTCATCTCTCTTGAATAATGATTTCTATATTGTGAAATGTCTTAAATTGGATCAAATTGTATTTGGATTAAATTCTTCTGTACTTACAATTTATATATAGTCCTTTTTCTAAAATTTCATGAATTTCTATGATTGCATAATTTTTTAGTTTAGCAATTACATACTTATACATCAAGCACCATTTTAGATTAAATCTTCAAATAAAATTTATACAGATTATTTACAACTTCTCGTCTATTCTCTTCTTCATTTTTGTGTGTTTGTCAAAAAGGGGGAGAGATACATTGTATTTGTATGTGTTTGTATGTTTTGTTTTCTCTAATTTATTTTTGTTTAATAATGTGTAAAATTTTTTTTAAAAATGGTTCAAACATGCCTCCTTATTTTGATGCAGTATCATCAATTCAGGGGAGCTTTAGGAGATTTGTACATTAATTGAAAAACCATAACAAACCCAATAATTATTCATTGCCATCATCAAAAAGGGGAAATTGATTAAGATAAACGTGCTATATTGCAAATGCTTCCATTTTTGCAACTTATGAAGTTTCTGATGATTCCAACATTATTGTTCGAATTGTGTAGTTATCTCCTAAATTTTTTAGAAGAAATTGGTATTTGCTCTTGTGGTGTACTGACATTCAGGAAAAACGCAACTCTCAGACTCAAAACGCAGACTTCAAACTAATCAGCATGCGATATTAAATATATTTGAAGGCTTGGCACTTTCTTGAAATCAAATGAAAAGGGAGTGATTGTATCTTTGAGTGAATAAAAAACTACACAGCACTAAGGAGATTCATGTAAATTTCATCTGATTGCGTGCAGGAGATTCTTTCCAGTTCGTCGAGACGATTCAGTTATCCCTATTAGAGCATAGTCGGAAGCGAAGTAGGCCAACTTGCTCGAAAAATTTTTTTAAAGTCCTATTCCCGTCCAGGACCAAAACTCAATTAATCCGTCCCAGGACGACATTGGGCTCTCTGGAAAAATTTTCATCCCAAACAAAATTAAATTATCAGTCCGTTGGCGACCGGTCCTCTAAAATATTTTTGTCCAGACAAAAATTAAACTATCGCAGGATGATCGGGGTCTCTGGAAAATTTTCGTCCAGACGAAATTATAATTATCGTCCGGGCGATCTGGTTCTCCTGGAAATTTCATCCAGACAAAATAAATTTATCGTCCAGGACGATCGGTCCTCCTGTAAAAATTTTCAATCCGACCGAATAAAATTTTTCGTCCAAACGATACAATAGACCGACTTAGAACACGTTTTTCAAGCAGTTTCCTCAACCGACCTTGCAATAACCGTTCGTACTGGACGAACCTAGTTCGTGACGGGGGGCAGGACCGTTGACTTTGTACGAAGACATTTCGCTACACATATTTCAAATAGGGTCGTTTCAGATCGTTTACAGTAACATCGTTCCAGGACAATCTCACGATTCGTACATGAGATCCACTGCGTACAGGAAATTGAATCTTGTACGTTTTTTGGGCAGTTTTTGCTGCTGTCTTTTATATAAATAGTCCAAATTAGACTTCCACCCATCTTTTGTCATTTTTGATCTTTGTGCTATTGAGAGAATAACCAAGAGGAGAGTGGAAGAGAGCATCTTCAAAGGGAGGATTCAATACCACTGGAATGCGAGAAGGAGGCTTCACTTGGAGTTCAAAAGGTAAAGAATTCTTCTATCTTGTAACTTGGGATTACTTCAATCTCTTTTCTTCTTCCTTCTAGATTCTTTGTGAGAAGATCTGATACAAGGAGGTCCGGTTCTCTGCCGACACTATGGAGAGTGTGAACAGCCGAAAGGTTATCTGCCCCACTAGGAGAGTGTGACAAGGACGGCAAGGATTCTCTTCCCCCACTGGGAGTGTGACAAGGACGTACGGTTCTCTGCAGACCACTGGGAAATAAGTGTGAAAAGGACGGACGATTCTCTGCCAACACTTATTGTGGAAAAGGAGGACGGATTCTCGGCCGAGCAACGGGGAGGTGTGAAAAGGTGTGTTGTAAAGTTTCTCCACCTTGTGTGGGTGCAAAGGAGAGTCCTATTGGTATTAGTGCAATACTCGAGGGTGCCATCTGGGGAGTGATGTAGGTCTGGTTATAGACCGAACCACTACAAATCTGTGTCATTTACTTTACTTTTTTTGTTTGTTTGCAGACACTTTCTATTTCAGTTTTAAAAACCTCGTGATTGAAAAACCTTTTTTTCTTACAAAATTTAAAAGAGATTTTATTTTGTTCAATAATTTTCAAAAAGGGGTCTTAAATTTTTAACTTTGTTTTTTAAACTACCAATTACACCCCCTCTTGGTAGCCTTGGGACATTCACTTAGGCTTAACAACCTAATTACAAGACTCAACATAAACTATAGAAGTATGTTTTTCACAACAACCAGAGAAGATGGAATTAAAAGTTTGGAGCATTTACATGATCTCCTATAGTTGTATTAGATATTATGGAATAAATAGTAGTGATATGTTGACAACAATTAGATGACATCAGTCAAACAATGATGGTCTGACGATTGTGATAATAGTTGGGCAATGACAATCAAAAGAAAACAATCGAAGGATGAATAATAGATAATTAAGACTAGATGCGGATGGTTTAACATCAATATTTGGGCAATAGTGGTTAAACCTTAGAAAAACATAGTCCCCGACATTTTCATAGAAGATTTGGGGTACAAATATAAAATAATTTCAATCCAAATATTAAGCCAATATAAAAAAATTCAAATTCAATAAAAAATTGTACTTGAAATTAAATCAAAGCATATCAAAAATCTTGTCTAACCAAAAATCAAATCTTGATTAGACAATCATGCAAATCACTTAGTCACACATCATTCACATAAGAAATGATATGTCATGTCATACATAACAAAATTTCTTACAAGTGAAACTCCCAGGCCTATTTTTATCTTCCTTTAGTTATAGATTGTATACTCGGGGTAGTACAGGTGTGGGTGCTGGTGCAGGTGCCATCATTTCTAGTGTAGCAAACTCTCTCTGACTGCCACGGATATTTCTACAATATATCTTGCTCATAGATCCTTCATTGTACGCTATTGACCCTACGATTCTCCATCCATGACCTATTTTTCTACAATCGTACATGTTTCATATTCATTTTAATATATTAATCTTTAATTTAATATTTTGGTGGCTTCTTGAAGAATCATCTGTTTATCCCATTAGCATCTTAAACTCCATATAACTCCTAATATGAATCTTCATCAAGGATAGCACCACGAATCTTATTTTAAGGAAAGATTATTGGCCCACCCTTCTATGTAAGGAAGAATCAATGTCCAGCTAATCACTCTTAATAACTAGCCTTTCTTATTTACGCACAATATATAAACATTCATATAATTAATAGTAATTAATAATTATTCATTAATAATGTTTGTTTCATGAGTTTGCTCGTATTAGGATGGAAATATCATTATATATCCTATTCGTACTCAAAATGTTTGAAATGTAATAAACATAAGTTTAACTAGTTAAAATATAAAATTATCCATTCAAAATGACAAAAAAAGTATTATAATATATATCAAAAGTTTTGAGGTGAAAGTTCACTAAATCAAGAGAAAGTATTAAAAAAATACTAATTTAAGCAAGAGAATAAATCATGAAATCAAAATCTAAAAAAAAACATAAATCAGAAGCCACCTATAATTATAATAGTAATTTTTATAATAGAAGCAGTGGATGAAAAAACTTCAGAAACTTTCCTCTCTCTTTCTCTCTCTCTCACTCACTCTCTCTCTTTCTCTCTCCTCCTTCCCTTCACTTCTCCTTCTTCTTCCTTTCCTTTCCCAACACGCTAACTAAGAGATGTGGAGAGAACAACTTAGTGGAGGAATTTATATTAAAAAAACATGATTTAGTGCTTAGCATCGAGGCACCCAACTACATAGTGTTGCTGTATTAAATGTCGATCCCATAATTACTGTAGGATAGAGCCTTTAATGCCATGGCAATGGTTCCAGACACCACAATGCTACTACATTGCTGCAATTGCTAGCAAATTATTCCCTATAAATTTAGATTTACATGTTTTTCAAATAAATGCATTTTAAATTTTTGGGTTCTTAGAGCTAAGCTCTCGAGTTTTGTTACTTTTAAATTGAATGGTACTAGTGCAGTTGCGCTGCTGTCTAGGGTGCTATGGCACCAGACTAAATTTTTATAAATATGTTAATTTCTACCAAAATTCTCATTATAGAAAATCAACCCCCCATTTCAGCTGTCAGCTTAAAAAAAAGAGGGTTTTATTAAGAGAAAGCTAGATTCGGGTAACTTCAGTTTCTTTTTTTTTTGTTGGTTTAGTTTAGGAAATTATCTGGATCAAGATAAGATATATTATGCTTATCTAAGTTTTTAATAATGTGAAAATTTTAGGATTTTTCTAATAAAAATTATAAATTTAAAGTGTAAAAATGTGGATAACTTCACTTCCATTAAACTTTCACGGCGTAACTTTTTGCATGTTGTAAATTTAAGTATTCTAGATATCTTAGTATTTTTTAAAGTATTTTTGCAAGATGAATAAAAGAATGTGCTAATTTTAGCAATCTAAGAAGTGATTTAGACCACAGAAAATAATATTGTAGTATATTTAATGTTTGAAAATAATTATAAAAATAATTCTTGATAATCTAGTGAAATTCAAAAAGTATGAAATTTGCTCATTTGTATAATTGTTGGATACCAGTATAGCATTATGTGAATTTCCATTTTCTAAATTATTTTTTTATTTTATTAAAATATAATTATATATGTGCATATATACTTGAATGTATTATTTTGAGTTATGAAGGCTGGAGAAAGTTCTATTGTGTTAAATGCATTGGTTGTGATAAGGGCCTAAATTTTAAAATATTCGATGTGTTAAGCATTTGGGAATTATAAGAGTCAATTTTTTATATCCTAGCATACAGAGTCATAAGGGTTTGAATTCTTATATTTTTTTATATTGAGAGGCATAAGAGTGAGAGAAAAATTCATTAAATTTTATTTTAATATAATAAATGCTTATTTATTTCTATTATATACAAAGCTTGTTGGATTGTAGTTACATTTCAACATTACTCTATTCAATATAATGGCTTGTTGATAACTTTTTTTTTTTTTTTTAGGGGAAACCCACGGAGGGGCTTACTTATTAATTATAGGAAAAAAATACAAAGTCCTTAAAGGTGCCTCGAGCTCTCTAATGCTCAAAAGAGCTAGAAAATTAAAAAAAAAAAAAACATATGAGATAAAGATCCCTACTAGGAAAAAGTACATTAACACCTATATACATTCTACGTTGTACAAGTAAGAGCACCCAATAGAAGGAAGACAGTAAAAAATATCAATGAGCTCCAGCTCCTTTCCAAAAAATCAACACCACGATCACCTGCACTAATCAAATCCTGCAAAAAAAGGTGAAGGCCACAAGAACAATATCACAAGAAATAATAATCTATAAAAGGAAGATAATACCACCAGTTATGCTTGATACATATAGAAAAAGGCTAACAGGGAACACTACACAAAGTCCAAATATTATATACTCTTGAGCAAATAATAAAATCCTTATGAATAATGATAACAAAGCCAAAATTATTGCAAGAAAGATCACCAGAATTATTCACCTCTAAAAAAATGGGCTAGGGAAAATATGGACTAGGGAACCAGAAAATAGAAAGATAATAGACAATGTGGCAGCCCAAGAAACTGGCCACCCAAGCAAACCCCTAGAGGTTAGTGAGCTATAACCAGCTCCCAAACACCAAAAAAAGCAACCAACCATCAGAGCCAAGGCACCAAGTAAAAACCAAAGCATCCAAAATATAAAGGAAATAGCTGTAGCTAAGAGAAACACAAATGCCCAACGACAGAACATAAATAGTGGACCTAGAAAGAATCCAGAGAAAAATCCCAAGAATCACTCAAAATACTCATCCCCCAACATAAATGAATAACCAAAAAAGGAGGAGATACCTCCTAGAGTAATGCCGGTAGACCAAATAGAAGGCAACATCACCTGACAGATTGCACTAGAAAGCCACTAACCACCATAGAAATGACCCATAAAACATGTAACAATGACACCAGTAAGTAACACATAAACCACTCCAAATACTCAAAGAGAACCTCTTCCATGAATAAAAAAATCACCCTTATATATAGAAAACCAAGGCCACCCATGTCACAATAAAAGGGATCAAATGAGCTAGTAATAGAACCGCACAACAAAAAATATCAACCACTCCAAATACTTGTTAATACTTTCTTTTCATTTAATTTAATAAATATTAGGTATAGTATTAAAAATTTAGATCGATGGGTGTGGCCTAATGCATTGTGTTGTCTTAAATATATTTTGCATTCTATTTCAGGTAAAGAGGGGAAGGAGCCAATTGAGTGGCTGAG
The DNA here is from genome assembly GCF_001605985.2 of Dendrobium catenatum. Taxonomy (NCBI): domain Eukaryota; kingdom Viridiplantae; phylum Streptophyta; class Magnoliopsida; order Asparagales; family Orchidaceae; genus Dendrobium; species Dendrobium catenatum. The sequence continues at coordinate 85,153 of NW_021320007.1, read as the reverse complement.
GTTGCAAAATCTAATATGTTTGAGTATGTATAGGTAATTTTGGGTTTTCTATTTTTATAAAGTCATGTCTATTATATGCTATATTTTGTTCTTGTTTATTATTTAATATATTATAGATATTTTATTATGTATATATATTTCAAACAAATGAAAGGAAAATTTTTGGATTAGTATATTCTTTATTAATTGGCAATTATTTAGTAGGTTTACTTTCTAATAATAATTACAGAAATTTGAAAATATTCTTAAAATTATATCTTAGGTTTCGTATGTCACCATCTAATATGATATGACCCATTTTGTTTCTGAGTTATATTAGGTTGGGTTGTAAATGTCCCTTTTTTGCATTATAGTGGTGGTTTTGAAAAATTGATTAAAAATAGAATTATAAGACTTAATTTGTAGTCAAGTGAGGTTGTTATGGGTAGTGTTGGCCATTCATACTATTTATTTTTATGTGCAATTTTCTATTCAATAGTGTATTTTTCTTGATTGTTCGATTGACCAATAAGACCCATATTTAATTAAAGGGAAAAAGTACTGGTTAGACCCTACTTGTATAGAGTACTTCTCTTGCAGTTAGTTCTAATTTAATACCTCAATTTTTCATTTTAGTAGTATAACTAATGGGTGAAGACTACAGTATGACTTTTTATGTTAGGTATAATGATGCAGGTAGACACCTATAGATATTTTTATGGTTAAAACCTCTAAGATTTGAGGGTGTTACTGAGCCCAGGATAGTAGAGGACTAGAAATTGAGGTTCGAGAAACTTTTAAATAAGATGATAATTAAGAATAATTTCCTCCAAGATTGATAGCTTGTTTGATTAGCTTTTGAAATCTTTTGTATTATCTAAGATTAACCTGACGTCTAGATATTATCGGCCGAAAGTAAAGGAAGAATATGTAGTAAAGATTAAATTTGTATCACATATGAGCATTATGAGTTTTTTGGCATGTATTTTTGGATGAATAATACTCCTATAGTTTTTATGGATCTAATAAATATAATATTCAAGAAAAATTTTTATCATTTTGTAATCATGTTCATAGATGATATTTTGATTTTATTTAGCTTTTGAGGAGGAGCAAGCAACACATCAAAGAATTATTTTGAAGACTTGAGGGAACATCAATTATACATAAATTCTTTTTTGAGTGAATTATGGCAGAAGAGTATTTCATTTTTGGGGCATGCAATAAATAGTGTAAGTCTCTCTATGGATCCTTAGAAAGTGTAAGGCAGTGTTGATTGGCTAAGGCCTACTATAGCATCAGAGGTACATATCTTTTAAGGCATGGCCAATTATTATAAGAAGTTTATTAGAAAATTTTAGCAAAACTTTATGCCTCCGAAGAGACTATTTTAGAAGTTAGTAGCCTTTCTCTAAATGTCTGATTAAGAGATGATTTTTTAAAGGTTGATGGTTTGTTTGATGATATTTAGTGATGCTTCACTAAAAGGATAAGGGTGTGTTCTAATGAAGCATTGGAAAGTTATATTTCCAAATATTTGGAATCATATGAGATGAATTATCTAAAGCATGATTCAGAGCTCATTTCTATTATGTTTGCCTTGATGATATGGATACACTATCTATATGCAGTCAGATGTGAAATCTTCATAGATTATCAAAGCCTGAAGTACATCTTTTTGCATAAGATTTAAATATGAGACACGAAGTTACTCAAGCTGATTAAAGACTATGACTAAAAGTTCAGTATTAACTTGATAAGGTGAATATAGTGGAAGATACTCTAAGTAGAAATTCTTTTGGCATATCATGTTTTCTACTTACTTTTTGGCGATTTCCTAATTTTGGAAATTGAGATATTTGGATTAGAATTAATTTCCTTAGTCATTTAAGATTTAAGAATTTTGGCTCAATGGATTGTAAAATAATCTTTACATGAAAGGATTCAAAAAGCTTAAAAAATAGATGTAAAGTATTTGAAGCTTATTAATAAAATCAAATATGGTAAGAAATAAAAATTGCTATTATCTTATTATGGCATCATTCTATATAAGAATAGTCTATGGGTTCCTAGTGCTGGAGATCTTCTACATAAAATTATGTATACAGCACAGTTGGTTATGCAACAATCTTTAATTAAAAGGATTTAGGAAGCACATAAATTTTATGCAGACTATTTAAAGCAGATTGATTAAATCAAATCTTGTAAGAAACAATAATTTTTGTTATATAATTCTAGCATCATTATTTGTAAGTAAAGGCTATTAGTTTCTAGTGCTCAAGAACTATGGCATGAAATTCTACATTAAGCATATTATTTATGTTACACTATAAATTTGAGAAGCATTAAAATGTACAAAAATTTCAAAGATATATTTTTGTGAATTAAATTAAAGAAATATGTGACCAATTTTATTTTGAAATGTGAAGTTTTCTAGTTAGTCAAAGTAGAGCATCAAAAATCGGGGAGTCCTTTGCAATCATTGCCTATTCGAGAGTGAATATAGGAAAAAGTGTTGATGGATTTTTCTATGGGATTCAAGAGATTGAGATAAGGGCTTGATGTTATCTTTGTTATAATGGATTGTTTAATGAAGTTAGTATATTTCATTCCGATTTGATAAGTTGATTTAGCAGACATGTTAGAACAGGTTTATGTATGGAAAATTATTAGATTGCATTAAGTGCCAAAAGTGATAGTCGTTAATAGAGATTACATATTTACCTTAAGACTATGGAGAAGCATTAAGCAATGTCTAAGTACTAGGTCTCACCCAACATTAAGCAAATTATTATATTTCTTTTCAACATTTTCATCTTCTAAAAAGCACGAAACATAGGAGAGAGAAGCTCCACAAAAAGAGAGGATTTTGAAGAAGATTTCAGCTGCAAACATTGAAGATGGAAGAAGGTGGCCGATCATCCATGGATGACCGGATCACCAACTCTTTTAAATCTACCATGCGTCCAACTACATTCGATTCAAAAGGTAGATTTTCATTCAATCGTAGCTTCCCTCGCAATTCTTATTTTTTTAATTCTCCTCTAGTGATTAGAGAGGGAGGTTTGATTTCTAAGAAAAAGTATTTTCCGGAGACTGGTAAAGGAAAAGAAGTCATTGATGTTTTGAAGAGTAAGTCAATTTCACCAATGTTGATTTTTATCCCTAAAGAAAATGATATGAAGGCTTATTCATCTTTGTTGAAGAATGATAAGGGTATTGATAATATCATCCTTGGTGATGGTAATATCAAAAATCCAATATCTTCATATGGATTGGATAATTCTAATGCGTGGATTAGAAAACCACATATTAAAATAAGTTTGAAGGAAGTTCATTATGAAAATGAAGATGCAAATGTGGTCAAACTTGATTTGGAAAATGAAAAAGCCATTGTTCAAGTGTTGAGGAATTCATTGGTTGTGAAGATTCTTTGTAAAAACTTGCCTTTTTCAAATTGTGCTATTGAATTAAGGAGGCAATGTGATAAATTTGGAGGAATTCATATAACCTTGCTTGGATTAGATTAGTTTTTGTGCTCTTTTCAGTCACATGAAGCAATGGAAGAAGTTCTTAATGGAGGTACTTGGTATGTGGGTGGCTTCGTCATTGGTTTAGACAAATGGTCACCCAACTTCTCTCCTAATTCCATGGATGAGGTTTCTTCTCCTTTTTGGGTTCATCTTTGGTAAAGAGCATTTTGCTGTAACAGATGAATGCAAGGGAGTTTTTCCTGAGAAAAAATCTTCATTGCTAAAGTCTGAATATGGTCATTGGATCCACGTTCATTTTAAGAAGAAAAGGGTTACAAATGGGGGAAATGCTGGCAGAAAAGGAGCTGATATCAATGGGATTAGTGTGAAGAATACGAGTATTAGCAGTCATGAGGGAACTGTGACAGAGCCAATTCAACGGGATCAGACTGTTACTGATACTTTGAATGTTGGTAAAACTCATGTGGTAGCAGAAAGTTATTCAGCTAATGAACAATCTGTTGAGAATAAGAAGCCAGGTATTGCTATTGCTAATAGATTTGATGCTTTACTTGAAGATTATGAAGAAGGAATTGCTGAAAGATATGAAGAAATCTTAGAAGTGAAAGATGCGACTGATGACTATGCTATGAAAGGAAAGGTGAGTAATGTCATTTCCTCTAACAGTGGAGTTATTAAATCAAAGTTATCTAAAGAGTTAAAATCTCTGGGTCCTCTTGAACTTGATCATAGAAGGAAAAAGAGGGAGGGAAAGGTGACCCTCTTAGGTGGGGAGAGATCCTCTATGTAAATGTCTTCTATATTGTTTTAGAATTATAGGGGGGCCAAGAAGAAGGAGGCCTCATTATATTTGAAGGAGATTGTTAGGGATCAGGATGTTTTTTTCATTGGGTTAATGGAGATGAAGTTAACTAGCATTGATAAGAGGGATGTTGACTGCCTTATTGGGAATGATTGGGAGTTTTTTCACTGTCCTGCAGTGGGCACTTCAGAAGGTATTTTGGTAATGTGGAATAGGAAGGTTGTGTCCTTTGCTATGATGGAGAGTTCTTCTCAAGTGGTTATTGGAAATCTTTCTGTTCCCTCTATGGGATCTTGGAAGATAGCCACGGTTTATGGTAGCAGATGTTGTAAGGAGAGGGAGATTCTTTGGAACTAGCTTTAGAATGGTATGGAGGATTCTGTTCCGTCCATCATTGGGGAGGGGGGGGGGACTTTAATTGTATCTTGAATAAGGAGGAGAAAAAGGGTGGTAAGAGGTTTATTTTCTCAAAAGGCCCTAAAGAGATGAAGAGTTTTATGGCTAATTCAGACTTCCATGATGTTGTAAGTATTGGACCAAGGTTCACTTGGTGTAACAATAAAGAAGGAGCTTCTCGAATTTGTGAGAGGTTGAATAGATGTTTGTTGAATTCAACTACTTTACAAAAGATCCCATTAGCTATTATCAAAAACCTTGCAAGGGTAGGCTCTGATCATAGTTTAATTACTCTTAAATTGGATGGAAGGATATGTTACAAGTCAAGGTTGATCAGGTTTGAGGATACATGGAGATCCTACCGGGCGGCTAGAAGCATTATGCAACATTCTTGGAGGAAGAATGATTTTTGTGATGAAGGTGAAATTCTACAGAGAAAGCTTCGTAGAACTCTAAGGACACTATTTTTTTGGAACAAAAATAAGTGTAAAGATTTAATTCCGCTGAAGGAGGATTTGAAGAAGGAAATTTTGGATTTACAAAGCAAGGAAGACTTGGGTGAGGAGTGGTCAGTTGCTGATTTGTTCCTTCTTAGAAGCAAAGTCCATGAGCTCAATGTTACATTGAGGAGATTGTCCACCTGGTAGAATCAGAGAGCTAAGGCAAAATGGCATGAGGAGGGGGATACTAACGCAAAGCTTTTTCATAATTATGCTTCGACAAGGAGAAATGGAAACCGAGTGAGATAAGTTAAAGATGCTAATAACAATTTGATAGAAGAGGATGACCAAATAGAAAAAGTTTTTTTACAGTTCTTTGAAGAGAAGTGGAAGTTCAGGGAATGTAAACCGTCGGACTGGCCTTCAATTACATAAAATCAGAAGCTGAAGGATGAGGATGTTAATATGCTGGATGCAATTTTTTCTTTGGAAGAGCTGCGGGTGTCAGTCTTCCAACAAGGGAACAATAAGTCCCCAAGTATGGATGGAGTAACTTCTTCATTTTATAAATGTTATTGGACTATTGTTTGTGAAACTCTTTGGAATGCTGTCAAACGGTTCTTAATTTCTGTACATATGAATATGGAATGGAAAGATACACTTATTTCTGTCCAATTACAGACCAATTAGTCTTAGCCAGACTAATTATAAGATCGTTGATGCAATGCCTGTTAATAGATTAAAGAAGTGCATTTCCACAATGATTTCAAAAGAACAAATTGCATTTATTCCTGGTAGATCTATTTCAGAGCATTGTTTGTTAGCTCAGGAAGTCTTTCATAAGTTTAAAATCTCTAAAAGAAAGAAAGGGTTGATGGCTATCAAATTGGATATGGAGCAAGCGTGTGATAGTATGGGTTGGCCTATGCTTTGTCAAATACTTAAATGGTATGGTTTTCCCACCTTTTTTTCTAATTTCTCATGGAGTGTGTTGTGAATGTAAGGTTTTCTATCATCATTAATGGGAAGAACTCTAAGTGGATCAATGCTCATAGTGGATTTCGTTAAGGATGTCCACTTTCACCATATCTTTTCATCATGTGTTCTCAACTTATTTCAAGCTCTTTGGAACAAAGGGGGCAGGTTCTCAGAATTTAGGTTTCTCCTGGTGGTCCTAAGATCACGCATCTTCTTTATGCAGATGATGTACTAGTTTTCTCTCAAGTTTCATCTTCTATAGCTAAAGTCTTAAAGGTTATTGTTGAAGATTTCTGTAAGTGGACGGGATAGAGAATTAATGTCAGTAAATCTCAGATTTTATATGGCAAGGCTGTTAGATACTCTTTGAAGAAGAAGATTGCTAGAGTGCTTGGATTCAAAGTTGTGAAAGAAATGAGTTATATGGGTGTGAAGATCTCTCTTAGCAGGTTAAGGATGGCAGATTTCCAAGAGATGTTGAGCCATGTTATGGAAAGACTTAATGCTCGGGGGAAGAAGTCTTTGTCAATGGGAGGTAAACTCACTCTTATTGAAACTTCTCTGTTATCCATGTCAAATTTCTTAATAACACATTCTTTGATCCCAAAAAGAATGTTATATGAGTTGGAAAAACTATGTAGAAGCTTTATCTGGCATAAACTGATGGGAACAGGAGTATGAATTATGTTGCTTAGGGGGATGTGCAAACCAAGAGATATGGGGCTGGGGGTGGGGGGGGGGGCTTGGAGTGAATTCTCTTGTGCTTAGAATTGGTCCTCTAAGAGCAAGACTGACGTGGAATTACCTGTAGAAACTTGAATCTCTGTTTCATACAATAGTTAGAGCTAAATATGGGATTGATGTTATGAATGGTACACATAGGAAGTCCAGTTCTAGTGAGTGGAAAATTTTACTGGATGGTGGAAGGCATTTGAGAAATGCTGTCAAATGGAAAGTGGGCAATGGCAGTAAGATAAATGTGCTGAAGGATGTATGGTTGTTAGACAAATGTATGCATTTGTGGCTAAATTTGTTGATTGTGCTACATTGGAGGATATGACAGTGCAACAGCTTATATCAGATGGCAGCTAGGATTATAAATTGCTTCAGCAATTGCTCCATACAGATCTCATTATGTTTATCAGTCAAATTAAAATTGATTCCTCTTTGAGGGAGGATCAGATGGAATTGTTGAGCATGCTTTTGGGTAAGACAATTTCTGCATTGTCATACGACAATCTGATGAAGTGTAGATACTCAGGTGATGATGATGGGTATGGTAATTGGATTAAAAAGCTGAAACTCAACAAGAAGGTGGAGATTTTCTAGTGGAGGCTTAGCAAATCTACAATTCTCACCAATCACTTTCTTAAATACTGTAGAATTTCCTCTAATGACTTGTGTGCTAGAGGATATCAGTTGGTTGAGGATTATGAACATATTATGGTTATGTGTAAATATTTGGTTGATACTATTATGAAAATGCAAGATTTGGATATTCATATACCTGTTTTTCAGTATCTGGAAGGTTTCTTATAGGAACTTAGGAGATTAACAAACCGAAATTCTGGAATTGTGAAAATTTATTGCACCATTGTTTATCCTAATTGGATGAACTGTAATGAAGTTAAACATGGTAAGTCTGCTTTACCATGTTTGGTAGTAGCTGCTAACGCTCTATCTTTGGCCATGTATAAGTCTAGTCCATATCTATATTGCTAGAGTACTAATCTCCTTCGGTAGTCTTCAAAAGCTTGGTGCCCTCCACCAATAGATTGGATTAAGATTAATGTGGATGCTTCATTAATCAGCTCAAACATTGCTGGAATTGGAGGAGTCTTCAGAGATCATAAAGGCAGGCATATTCTTGCATTTGGGAAGAACAAAATTCATTGGGATATTGCTCAGTTGGAGCTGGAGGCGGTAATTACAGTGAGAGATTTCATTCGGAGGTTTTTGCTTGATTGCAAAGGTGCGGTTATTGAGAGTGACAACATCAACATTATTGCATTCATTCAAAATTCTTTAAAGAAGAAGTTTTGGCATGTGGATAGGTGGCCAGTTAAGGAGCTATACTTCTTGGATGATTTCAATAAAGTGATATTTCTTCATGTTCCTAGAAGTTGTAATAAAGTAACTAATCTTTGTGCTACTATGGCTTTAGATAGGAGTTTTACTTTTGATAACATTCCGTCCTTGTTGTTGAATTTAATCAAGGAGGAATGTGATTATTCTAATAATTGTAATTAGTTTCCTTTTTCTCTTCTTACTGAAATTTAGTGCATCTTTTCAAAAAAAGAAAAAAAAATAAAAAAAATAAAAAAAGGTATTAGGTTCCACTTTAATACAACATTTCATCTATAAAATAGACATGTGCTAGAGAAACTCCTGAGGTTATGTGTTATGGATTTTGCTGGAAGCTTGGGTGATCATATTCCTGTAATTTTGTTTTTTTGAAGAAATGCAAATAATGCATTAAAATGAAAGAAAATACAACCTAATACAAACTAGGTAAAAGAAACTAATGGTTCCTTTATCAACATGAAAAAGAACATTATTGAAAGCAAAGTTGTTGAATTAAACTTATTATAATTGAAAAGAAACCCACTATTTCCTATTTTAAAATCATTGAGATGCAGGGGATACAAAAATTTTAAACAACCCGAGGGTTGGTTAGTATCCCAGAGTTCCCATCTAGTTAAAAAATAGGACTTAGTATCAATCCCCTAAGCAATTAGAATAAGTTTAAAAAACAAACAATAAACTAAAATAAAAAAGAAGTAACAAAAGCTAAAAAGGAAAATACAACTTATTAATGACTTCCAAAAATCACTTAAGAATATCACTGATAGATATTTCATAAGCTTTTTCCAACTCCCAAAGTCTAAATTCAAAGATAGTATTATGACAAACTCTTTGATAATTTGCTCCATCTTCAAGTATCTTTCCACTTTGTTGCTAGCAAAGAGAAAAGCAACTTGCATATTAACAAGATAATAGAGAAGAAGAACCTCTCATACTGTTCTTCACTTTGAGTTCAGCCAACCCTCCTCTAGTTAGATCTTTCACCTGTCCTAAGGCTTGAAGTTCCTTGAACAATATGTGCATAGAGCCAGGAGAATCACTCTTCTTATCAAAAAAACTTATTTCTTTCTTAAGAATAGTTTTTTTTTTAATTCAAGCTAATTGTAGACGGAGGAGAAATATCTCTCAAATCATTAATACTGTCTTCTATTTCAGAAAATCTAGCTGAATTCAGAGTAGGAGAAACAACCACTTTGGACTCATCCGCTAAAACAATTGAAGGAGATAAACCACCAATTCTATTACAGAATTAATAGCATACAATTCTCTCTCCTAAATATCTAAAATTTTGAATTCAAAGTCTGATTTGTTAGCTCCCATCGGTTCAGCAACAAAAGATTGTTCGGTAGAAATAGCTTCCAGCGTGGCTACCTTAACTTCATCCACATTTTTAGCAATTTTGAATTTAGAATTTGAATTTGAATATTTTTTGAATTCATTTTCTGATTCATAAGCTTCCAATAGATCAGTTTCAACAATAAGAACATTACAATTATCTCCCAACGGATCAGCCACCAAAATGGGGATTTCAGAGTTCAAATTTTGAACAGCATGAACAGTCTCCAAAATCAAATTTGAAGATTTATTAGACTCCTTATCTTCTTCCAGAATTTGTGGGATTTGAAATTCCAAATTTTCAGAAGTTAATGGATGGTTCACGGAAGAACTTGATACATGGTTAACAACATTTTCATCTCTTACCAACATCTTCTCGAACTGTTAATGGATCAAAAAGAATTTCTGAAAGCACTAGCATCTTTTTCCTCTCCTTCCAAGACTGCATTATTGACAAAAACTTCATCCGATTTTTCCTTGGTTGATAAAACTTTGAAATCAACTTGCTTTTTCTCAGGATTTTTCCTTTTTTTGTTATTGTAATTCACATGCATCCAAGGCCCATATGGATTATCTTCAGTTTGAAATGAACTGAAAGAGACATCTTTAACATGATATGTATTTGGACAAACAGAATCCATATGTCCAATTCTCCCACATTTGTAACAAAATGATGATAGATTTTCATATTGAAACTTTTGAAAAAATCTACCATTAAGACCTTCAACCGAAATACCATAAGAGAGTTTAGAATTCAAATTAACCCAAATGCAGGCTCTAGCAAATTCCCTTCTCCCCCATCTAAACATGCTACCATCCAATAATAAAGGTGTTCCAATTCTAGATACAATTCTAGTGATATTGGATTCATCCTAGCAATGTAAAGACAAATGAGGAAGACGAACCCAAATCGGAGAAACAATCCAGTTACTGCTTCAAGATTGGAGAATTCTAATGTGTGGATCGAAAAACCATACATTAAAATTAAGTTGAGTGAAATTCAAGATGATATTGGAGATGCAAATGTTGTCAAACTTGACATGGAAAAGAAAAAATCGAATGTTCAAGTTTTGAGCAATTCATTGTTTGTTAAAATTCTTAGGAAAAACTTTCCTTTTTCTAAGTGTTCAATTGAACTAAGAAAGCAATGGATGAAATATGGAGGGTTTCATATAACCTTGCTTGGTATAGATTGGCTACTTTGTTCATTTCAGTCACATGAAGCCATCGAGGAAGTTCTTAATGGAGGTCCTTGGTTTGTTGGGGGCTTCATTGTATGTTTAGACAAATGGTCTCCTACCTTCTCTCCTAATTCCTTGATCATATTCTTCTAATTGAATTCACCTATAACAACAATTTTCAATCAAGTATATGTATGACCCCTTATGAAGCTTTGTATGATGTAAAATGTGGAACCCCACTATCTTAAATAGAGGTGAGAGAGAGAAGTCTAATTGAGATAACCTTGTTAATAATGTAACTACAAAGATTCATCTTATAAGAGATAGATTTAAAGTTACACAAGATAGGTAGAAATAGTATTATAACATAAAACATCATGTTGTGAAATTTCAAATTAGGGACTATATACATGAATCCTGAAGTCTAAAATTCTCCATTCAAAGATCTATATTGCTCAGTTTGGGGATTATTGTAGAGGAAATCTCTCAAATTTTGCTCATTTTAATATGAATAGTGCACTAAGCCCCAAGAGCCTTGTGTATACTTGGGGTTTTGATAATTACAAATAATTTTTGTAATATTAACTACAAATAAAGTGTGGGTGTGCAGGAAATTGTTTTTAAAAAATATAGGAAACACACAAGTGGATGATTCAAACCAAAGGACTTATTAAGGCTAAAAGGTTAAAGGAAAATAAAATCTATCAGCGTTATGAAGACCAAGAACCAAAGTGTGCCACTTCGTAATTATAATTTTTTCTTTTACTTGAGATTTTTATATGTTTAAGCATAATGTTGGTTGAATAGCCATGCAAGTGCATACACAAATGATAATGTAAAATTAAATAGTGTTATATAAAGTATTTGATTTTTTGAACATATTGTACTATATGAATAGTTTCATACTTTATAATAAGAGTGGAAATTTTAAAAAATTTTAAAATGAAGTGAGATTAATTAACTTAAAATTAGAATTAAAATTTTATATAACTAATCATACAGTATGATGTACATCATATTGGATTGTCAGCTATCCAAATTCATTGTTTTAAAATCTTAAAATGAATAAAAATGTGTGAATTCAAAATAGAATTATTTAAACCGGATGAACATATTCTTACAATATGAATTTTAACACCTTATATAATGAATTTTATCCTAGACCTAAAATAAAGTTTATGAATCAAAGTTTATTTTGTAATGTATAATCCACATTTTATAGTCCAAATAAACAAAGAGCATACTTGGCTAAAATCTTCTCGGATAGGTCGATCCAATGCTTTGAGTCAACACCTTTGTGAAGATTGTATTGTAAGATATACATTGTATATTATACACAAATACATAGCTTATTTAGATGAATTTCATTTGGATAGGATGATTTGGTTCCATATGTCAGCATAGTTATTCATATCATACTGTACAATCTTGGATTAGATTATATGATATACCAGTGAAATTAACTATATCAATAATTTTAGGGTTTGTTTGGAGTTTAATTTATATACTCTTTTATGTTCTTTTGAGAATATAAGAGGGATGCTTCACACTTGCTTGGGAGAGACCATGGGGTTTATAAGGGAGTTTTAAAGTGAGACTTGCTCTATTATGTGAGGGAGAGAAGGTGAGTGAGTTATGAGTGATTGTGAAGGGTCTATTGAAATGTTGTTCAATAGATCAAGTTTGATAAAGGATATTCATCTAAATCTATTATCTTATTTTTCTTAATAATAATATATTAAGGGCTATTGGGTGAAAGAGCTCCAGGGAGACTTGGTGTGATACTTCTATGCTAGCATGAGGCTAGTGGTGAGTCATCTGCGACATGTTGGATAAATGAGGGGGTATATTCTTAGGAAGAAGAGGGTTTAAGGGTTTTCTTAGGTTCATATTTTTTTGTTTTTTGTTTTTTGGAAAAGCTTTGCTTTGCTTTGGAAAGAATTTAAAGTGAAGTATAATTAAATTTCTTTGGAAAAATTTTAATTTTTAGAATTTTAGTTTTGAAGTCGAACACATTATTATAAATTATATATCACCTCGATAGGTGAATATATAATTCCCTAATGGGTTCAGATAAAAAAACTATAAGTCTCATCCTGATTATGATATTAAAATTCAAGGAAGAATTGCATATGATCCCAACGGGTCAAAATGAGATTTGATTGAGTATTTGGCTATGATATTCCAGATGAAGTATCATAAATTTTGTATTCAAAGTTATGATAATAAATTATATATCTTCCCAAGAAATAAAAATATCATTTATTATAGATCATCCTAATATGATGATAATGATCACAATTAATTTTAATTTTTCCCAATTAGAAGTAATTGATTTTTTTTTTTAAATTAATCTAGGCTCTTTAAATCTCCTATGATGGTAAACCCTTGTAGTTAATTACATCGTAAGAAACTTGAGTTTTCCATGAATACTCTCGACTAAAATAATGGTAAAAAATTAATTTAGAATTTTTAAGGAATGATATCAAAGGACTGAGGTTGGAGTTTCAACTAGGATAGGATCAAAATTGAGCAATTATTTTTGAGGCCAAAGGAAGAGAAGTAGGAAGCATTGTGAGATTCTAAGGCAATTCTAAAATGCCTCTATCTACCCTATATGTTCAGCTTTAAATTTTAATTAAAGAGGAATTTTAATTTGAGTTGTCATTTCATTAGAAAGTTGGGATTATATTCCTAAGATTGGGGTCTTATGATTTTGAGTCTACCCTAGGTCTTAAGTCTATTTTTGGCACTAAACCATAGTGACCCAAACCTATCTAATGCAGTATAAATTTGAACTTATCCTGGCCTGGATTGTGGTGCCAGCTAACCACCTAGGCGCTTGAAATCTATGTATCTAGTATTTTTTAAAAGATAGGTGGGTTGTTATTTAAGTTTTGAAGAATTGGGGCCAACATCTAGAGAATGTCCTAAGTGGTTCCTTTACTTTATGTAAGGTGATTATGCTTGAAATGCAATTAAATTTCCTAACTCTTTGATTGATTTCTAAGGCAATGCATATTGATTGACCTAGAATGCAAAATTAGTATGAAGAAATTTTAAAAAGGCTTAAAAAAAGGTTTTATCCAAGAGATTACACAATATCCCCTAGACATAACTGCACCCTAAGAGGCCAGGTGGTATGCCACACCCGCAAGAGGAGAGGTGCCTAACAAGGAAGAAAAAGTTTTAAGATATTTGCATGAGACCTTAAGCAAACTCGATCTTCTTAAAATCAATTATCTTTTGATGTTGGCCTAAAAAAATTATTTAATTTTGATTAGAAATAGTTTTAGTCCTTAAAGAGCATAAACACTTCCAAGAAAAATAAAAAAGGGACATGCAAGAGTAAAAAATATAAGAATACTATGAAACTCTTACTTTGAAATATTAAATAAATTAATCATATCAATCAATTAAAATATAAATCAAGTATAAAAAAGTCCATGTGGCAAATGTCACTTAATTACAACCTGGGGTCTGTAAAAATTAAAAGTGGTCGAGTACCGCTGACAATAACTCGAATCCTAGTCCTAGCAAAAATGCAAATGATTTTAAGGATGTGATATTCTTGGTCTTCACTTCTTCTTCATCTTCCCTTTGAGAGCTCCTTGGATTTGTCAGGTTCAAATATCCAAATGGAAAAGAATTCCTCCCTAAAGGGGTGTTTCTTTTCTCTTTGGATTCTCAAATCATCCTAATTTGAATTTCTAAATGAAGGGAACTCTCCCCTAAGGGGTGTTTCCATTCTCTTTGGACTTTAAGTTAAATGGTTTATATTCCATCTTAAAATTCAACTTTTATAACTCAATTGAATTGAAATACATATGGAAAATAAAAAAAGACTCTAGACAACCTGTATGGTTATCCTAAATAATTAAAATCATCCTAGGCAGCTATATAATTAAATATAAAATTGCTCAAATAAAAAATAGTCACATTTGGCATTCACTTTTAATTTTAAGGGGAACTTAGCATTTTTAGCACCTACAAAAAATATGACAATTAAATTTTAATATGCCCCCTCGATTTAAGCCCTACTTAAGTATGGCCTCCTACAAAAATTCATATGAGCATCTAGATCATTCTTAATCTAGGAGTTATCTAACACCCATCATCTCAATATGCATATTACATAATAAAAAAAACACATTAATAAAAATCACATCAATCAATCAATTACAAATAACATGTAATAAAAATCATAAAAAATAAGGGACACAAGTAGTAGAAAAGTAAAATATAAGTCTAGCCTAAAACTAAGATTGGTTATCCTAACAAATCATCTAAAGTGTGTGTGTTAGGTTGTATGGTTTTGATATATCCATTGTTGGGTAGTTTGTTAAAGTTGTTTGATTTTTTATATTTGTTATAGGTTGAATGAAATTTTTAATTTGAATTTAAGTTTTAACATTTTAATTTTGGTTTTAAGAAGTATTTTAAATGTTTAATTATAACCATTTATTTTTTCTCCAGGGTAGTAAAGTTTATTTCACCTTCCTTGGGTCTAAGTTAATAGCCTTGTAGGCCCGAATTACTCAGTAGTAACTAATATTATTTAATTAATATAATTGGTTGGAAACTAAAGGGTTGATAATTTTTAACATTAATTTGTTGGTTGCTAATTTCAATGATTAAGTTAATTAATGTTTTTAATCAACCAGTTCGTGGCATTATCATAGTGGGCTCAAGGAACTAGGCCTCCTTAGGACACATAGCCCATAACTAGAGGTAGTCCATCCTAAAAACAAGGTTGACATGGTTGAATTAAAGGTATAATTTGTTTAAATAATTAATAATCAATTAATTTTAAATTATTACACTCCATTGAATTTATTCATGACTTTGTCACAGTGGGCTCTATGAACCCCTCCCCCTTAGGACATGTAGCACTGCAGTTGAAGGAAGTCCATTCTAAAACCTTCAGCGTTGGCGTGCTTATTATATATTTTGGGGGTGGTTGATTGGTTTTACTAATCAAATTATTATTTTATTGAATTTTAATCAATAATTAAATTCTTATGAATTATTTAAATTAAATTAAAGGGCTAAAATTTAGCATTTTAAATTAAATTAAGTTTTAAAGTTTTAATATTTTCCTAAGTATTAGACCCTAAAGTGAGTAATTAAACACTAAGTTTGCTTGATTTAGATTTATTTCTAGATTAAGTTGTGATTTTTTAAAGATTTGATGTGTTTTTGAACTACATTTGACTAAAAAGTTGACTTTTTGACTTTGATATATTTCAGGAGGTTTCAAAATTTTAATAAATATTAGACTCTTAAAGGAATCTAATGCCTTTGAGTTTTCTTAATTTGGAATTTTTTGAAACTAGTTATGAATCTTAAAAGTTTTATGGATTTTGCTCCAAACTCACTCCAAAACTTTTTGAAATCACTCCCAAAGGTCAAGGATGACCTATAAGAGTGTTTTAAAGTGTTTGAATTTTATTCAAAATTTTTATTTAATTAATTTTGTTAAAAGTTAATTTTCATTAAAAATTTAATTGATCTTAAATTAGATGTCCAGTGATGGGGCTTTTAAATTTCCTAGGTAGAATTTTGAATTTTGAGCAATTTAATTTTTGTTTTTGTATTTTTTAGATAGCATTTGGATTTCTTGAATTTTTTTTTAAGTTTTAGGGCCCAAAAAGAGACTAAATTTTGACTTGCTTAAGTTTTTGACCTAATGGGCTCCAAATTTAGTGAAATTTTAACCTAAGGTAGGTAGTGACTATAGGTTCACAAGTCTTGCATTTCACCCCAATTTGGATGAATATTTAAGTTTCTATAATTTTTCTAAATTCTAAAACCATGTCCTTAATTTTTATCCTTTGATGTTGCGCCTCGAGTTTATGAGTTTTATATTTTTAATGATAATAAACATCTTTATATATCATAGTATTTTACATTCTATATTTTTTTGTGTGTATACTAACATTTAAGGAATACCATGCAATGTCAAATAAAGAATCAGAGCTCAAGATTGAGTTGAATAAGGTTATGCTGTAAAGGGTCTATAATATTCATTAATGTAATTTTGATTTTTTGAGTCAAGTCATGTGAGGGAGTTTACTTGCTAGGTGACCTTTCATACACACACTTAGGGGAGTGAGATCTATTCATAATCAGAAGTTCAAGTTTTGAACTATTTGTACTGGATGATTTTGGATCGTTCAGGACGATCCTTTATGATCTTGGAAAATAGCTGCCAATGATAATTTAGGCCAGGTTTTAAGATTCAATTTTTGTTCTAATTATCCCAGATAATCTAGAACATCCTTGATGATTCAGATCATCTTGGAAAATCAATACAAATAATGCCTAAATTGATCATATGATTAGGGGATTAATTATGGCTAAAATTTTCAATCAGATCGTCCTGGACAATATGTATATCGTATAGGATGATTTTTGCTGACATACTTGATTTTCCTAAATTGTGCAAGATGAAATACCATAATATTTCTTCTAATCATCCAAGATGATCCACAATATTGTCTAGATGATCTGTACAAATTTGTACTGGCCATCCTCGACTATCCTGATATCGTCAAGGACTATTAGGTCAAATTTTGCAAATCGTACTGGATAATCCTGTGATTGTCCATGATGATTTTTAGTGCCAGAATTGAGTTGTTAGTGTTTTCTAAATCCCTCATTTTAAGCACATCATACAGGATGATCCTGTAATCGTCCTAGAAGATATTTGGCGCCAGAATTGTGTTTTAGGGTTTTCTGAAACCCTCTTTTTAAGCACATCATACGGGATGATCATGTGATCGTCTTGGATGATTTTTGTCGCCAAAATTATTTTTTAGAGTTTTTTAAAGCCCTCTATTTAATCTTTGTCAAAGCACTTTGTAAGTGTCTTTGGCAGCCATTAAAGCTTCATTCTTTTGAGAAAGCTTGAAGAGATAACTTGAAAGGGAGAGAGGAAAGGGTGGAGTTTGAGAGAGGGAGAAGATCCTTAGAGGGGGTTTCAAGGGAGTGTGGAGGTGGTTTCATATGGTTTCTCCAGCAAGCTTGCATCTTAGTTCCATCAGATTCAAGATTCGTCTTTAGGGATGTTTTGGGAAGAAAAAGATCTCTTTGGTGTTAAAGGACCGGGTTACTCCACCGCACCGAGTAAGGTGAAAGTGATTTTTTAAAGGCTTCTTCTCCTAGCTGTGGGGGCTAAAGGAGAGTCACTAAATGTTTAGTGCAATAATGGGAGGGTGCCTCAAAGGAGTGGATCTCGGTCAAGTTGGACCGAACCACTATAATTCTGGTGTGTTCTTTCCTTTATTATTTCTGTAATTTATTTTTATTATGATTAACTGATTGGATGAAATCTCTGATTAGTATTTTTATTATTTTTTATTTTGCTTCCACTAGAAGAAATAAAAAGATTTTTCTTTTTGTTAAAGAAGCTTTTTAAATATCCAATTCACCCCCCTCTTGGTTAGCCTTAGGACTAGTTCACAAGGGCTTAACATCCTTGACAAACTTTCAGATGACACTATGTCATATGGATTGAAATCAATGTTCTCTAACCCTTAAGACCGACATAAGAATCACACCATGCAAACCATCATTAATCATGTGACATAAATCTAGGTGCATTAAAAAAGGTGAATTATTCAGTATTTGGGTTAAACCATAACCCAAATATTTGAAAATTCACCCATGGATAAATTCCCCACATCAATGCTACTGAAATGTCATGGTGAAGAGAGTCCTACAATGATATTATTGCAATTTAGTTTTCATAACTATATTTTTCATATTATTTGTGTTTTTTATGATTCAAAATATTATTATTTTGATTTCTATTTCTCCTAACATATATTGGATATATTTCTTTTAGTTTTTGTGTGTAATAGCATTTCAGGAAAATCATACTCCATATTGTTGAAAACTTCCAATCAGATTAGAATAGGGTTCATTGTAAATGGAGTATGTATTTTTTATTATTATTGAGTTTGAGAGAGTGTGATTGTAATTGAGTAACTATGCACACATATATTAGGGTAGTGTTAAAAATTTATAATTTTTTAAACTAATCATACGATATGATTTACATTTATACGTGACGATTTGTTATGTAATTTCCTTCAACATATAGTTATACAAACCATATGAATAAAATTTTCTAAGTACTATTCATATTATATGAAGAGACCTTCATATAAACAAAGTCCCGAGTATGAAATAAAAATGCACATGTTCATCCTAATGATCATAAAAAATTTTCTAAACTGATCGTACTATACGAAGTACTCTTCATACAGATGACATCCATAGTATGAGAAGAGTGGGTCTCTTTTAATCTCGACGATCTTGAAAATTTTTTGAACTGATCGTACTGTATGAAGTGCCCTTTGTACAGACAATGTCCAGAGTATGAAAATAATGGGTCCCTTTTCATCTCGACGAACATCAAATTTTTCTTGAATAGTTCATACTATACGATCTCATATTCGTACAGACGATATCCAGAGTATAAAATTATGGGGTATCTTTTTGTCTCGACGAATCAAAAAATTTGTTGAACAGTTCATACAATATGATATGGGTTTGTATTGTACGATCATCATATAAAAAAATGGTTCATATAGGTTTCATATAAGAAAATTTTAAACTATTTATACGTATGATTGTCGATCGTACTGTACGATCATGTATGCTCAAAATAAAATTTTTAATTTTCTGGATGATTTTTTATGTCTTTTAGATAAAAGGTCCTTAGAAATTGACTTGGACAAATCTAGTCTTTATGATTTCTTAGAGAGAAAGTGAAAGTGTGATTTGGGAGTGTATTTGAGAGAGAGTTATTTCAAGTGAAGTGTAAAGGGTTCACAAGATTACTAAAAGATAAGAATTTCTTTTATTTTTGTGTCACTTCTCTTCCTTTCTTCTTTCTAGTTGTTCGAGAGAAATATTTGGAGAAGATCTGGTACTGTGCCAACACTTAGAGTGTTTAAAAGGATGATGGTACTTTATTGACATTTTTAGAGTGTAAAGGGATGATGGTACTCTGCCGACACTTGGAAGGGTGCGTAAGGACGACGGTACTCTGCCGACAGTTGGAGGGTGTTAAAGGACAATGATACTTTACTGCACCAGGGATTGGTGGATGAGAGGAAAATTATAAAGGCTTATCCATCTTTTTATGAGTGTAAAAGGATAGTCACTTTAGTTATAGTGCAATACATGAAGAGGGAATCTTCAGGGAGTGGATGTAGGTCTTGTTAAACCAAACCACTATAAATCTTGTGTGCTTTCTATTTCCGCATTTTATTTTCTATAAGTTTTTATGTGGTTGAAAAGTATATTTTAAAGAAAATCATATTAATTTTAAATCATTAAACAATTTTTTTAAAATTTACCAAGAGTTTTTAAAATAACCAATTCACCCTCCCTCTTGGTTAGCCTTGGGATAATTATATAGGTTTAACAACCTATACAAACTTTTCAAGTGGTATTAGAGCTTACTTCAAAATTTAAAGTTTAGATTGCTTTTTAAAAATGATTACGACTAATTTTGAAAATCGTAACACACCTGAAGGGTATTTGATCACTAGACCCTTATTATTTTATAATATCCCTTTCAATTTTTGGAAAACATCAATGTCTACTTTTCTTAAATAGCTTGACTATCACATGTGGATTTTAGTACAAGATGGATACACTAGGTTATTAGACTAGAAAATGGCATTATTACTGAAACATCATTTGTTGACTAGACTATAGAAGAACTTGAATTAGCTTAGTTAAGCACAAAATGTTTGAATAGTTTCTTTTGTGTACTTAAATCTGTAAACTACATCCATGTTTCAACCTATAAAAGTGGAAAAGAAATTTGGGATAGACTTTATATTACATATGAAGGGACTAATGAAGTGAAATAGTGTAGATTAAATATTCTGTTATATGATTATAAACTGTTTCATATAAAACCAAATGAATTTATCACTGACATGTACACATATTTCACTCAAATAGTCACCTCATTGCATACATTAGGTAGGGAACTAACAAATGTTGAAAAAGTTAATATAATACTTCATTATTTGTCTAGTACTTATTATGTTAAAATAATTATTATTATAGAGTCTAAAGATTTAAATGTGTATTATATTAACAATCTTCTTATATCACTAATTGTTAATGAGCAAAGAGTGACTCAAAGATAGATTGATACAAGAGAGAAGAAAAAGGAGAGAAACATAGATTTGAAAGTGAATGACTTAGAGAGTGATCAGTTATAGCCTTAGGATGAGGATGGCATTGCATTGATGATAAGGCAATTCAAGAGTTTTCTAAAAGGGAAGCAAAGGAGATGCCAGTAGTGAAATAAAGGTATGTTCACGAAATAGTTAAGGTTACTAATGATATTATTTGTTATGAATGCATGAAACCTGGACATATCAAATCGAACTATCCTAATTTTAAAGCCACTCCTAGTAAGGAGAAGGTGGAGAATAAAATAAATGTGAGGAAAGGAAAGAAGAGATTTCAGAGATATTTTTGGGCAGACTCAGCTTTAGATTCATCATAAATAAAAGAAGAAGAAGAAGTCACCAATCTGTGCTTAATAGCTGATAATCTTGATTAGTCCGATCAAGAAGAGGTATGTGACTTAACTTATAAAGAGTTATTTGATATTTATAAAAAGATTCATATGACATATAGAAAACTCAAGAAGATGCATGCTAGGCTAAATTTAGATTTTATAGAGTTACAAAAAGAGCATGAAATCCTTAGGAATGATCACACAAAAATTGATAATAACCACATGAAACTTCTGAATGAGTTTGATGAATTAAACAAATAACATAAATAATTAAAATCATCCCATATTGAACTTGAAAAATATTTAAAACTTTTATCAAAGAATCTGATAATAGAGAACACTATTTAAAAGTAGATAATGATGTGTTAGAAAGTGCAAATTTATTTTTTAAAGCAAAACTAAATACACTTGAGAAAAATAAGATTGCACCTACACCTGAAAATTTTTTTAATCAATATAAAAAAGATAAAATATTTAAAACATAGGAAAAGAAAAGTTTTCATAAATAGATTACAAAATCTTTTTCCTGGAGTTAAATATTTTTCTTGTTGCATGATTGGGCACATCCCACACTTGCACTATTCATAGAAAATCATATCTAGTATGGAGACCTAAGATGCATAAAACAACTTATGTCATACATGCATCTTGTTTAATTTTACCAAGAGAAGAATCCAAACTTGTTTTGGTATCCAAGTCCAACATTTGATTAGTTTGTAAAAATAATTTTATACAAGACCTCATGAGAGAATTTGGTACCTATATAGTGGATGTTTGAAGCATATGATTGGAGACACTATATAATTCATATCATTAGAAGCCAGGAATAAAGGCAAGGTTACATTGGGAGATAATACCACTATGAAGGTGATAGGCACAAATATGATTAAAAACTTGAATAATTTTTTCATTGAAAATATTTTACTTGTAGAAGGCTTAAATCATAATCTTTTGAGTATTAGTCACCTATGTGATAAGGGCTATAGTGAAAAAATTGTTTCCACTAACTATATATTAAGTCAAAATGAAAATAATATTACTACATGGAACTAGGGTAAATAATGTGTATATGCTAGATTTAAATTATATTAAATATCTTAATACTTTTTATTTAAAAACAATTTTTAATGAATCATGGTTATGGCATAGGAGGATTTATCACACTTGCATGAAAAACCTTAGAAAAATTACCCAAAAAGAACTTGTTAGAGGCCAAAACTAGATTTTACTAAGGATCACTTGTGTGTCAGCATGTCAACGAGAGAAATAGGTGAAGTCCTCCTTTCATTCCATTAAGGATCTTATTACTAGCAAACCATTAGAAATTATTCACATGGATCTTTTTGAATTGGTTAGCACTGTAAGTCTAGGAGGGAAGGTTTAAGGATTTGTGATTATTAATAATTTTTCAATATACAATTGGGTTAAATTTTTATTTCATGAAAATGAATCATTTGAGGAATTTAGAAAACTTTTAACTTAGATTCAGAGAAAACTAGAAGTGCTCTGATGGCACTTGTTCGACAGGGATGTTAAGATCTTATAAACTATTCCCAAGGCTAACCAAGAGGGTGTGGGGGGGGGGGGGGGGGGGGGGGGGGGGGGGGGGGGGTGAAATGGTATTTTTTAAAAAAAATTCGATCAAAACACAATCTTAAAACAAAAACTAAGATTCACAACAGAAATTAAATATGGAAGCAATAATAAAGAACACACAAATTTATAGTGGTTCGGTCAACACGACATACGTCCACTCCCTGGAGGTGCCTTCCAAGTGTTGCACTAAACTTAGTGTCTCTCCTTTTTCTCCTACAGCAAGGAGGAGAAGTATTTAAAACCCTCCTTTCCACTAACCCAGTTAAGACAGAGAACCCTACTCCTTTTGCTTTCTCCAAAAATAGACAGAGAACCCAACTCCTTTGACTTCCTCCTGAAGCAGGAAGAGAACCTTAATTAGATGCTAAAGTAGACCTCTCTAGAATCCCTAAGGAACTACGAATGATGACTAGAGAAGATGATGATAGATCCTTGCTTGGAGTAACCTTTATGAAACCCCAAACAAACTCCCCCTCACAAGATCCTCTCTCTCTTTCTTGCTCTTCCTCTCCTCTTAGCTCTCTCAGGTTAGAACAACAGCAAAATATACTCTCTTCAATGGAATAAAAGTTCTTAAATAGAAGAGCTTCCGAATAGCTCTTAATTGCAACAAACTAACTTTATCATCCAGGATGATATAAATATCATCCTGTACGATCAGTGCTAATTAAGCTCAATCAGCTAGGATAATTTGGGATGATTAGATGGTTTTTGCTCATATCATCCAGGCTAATAGGTTATCGTCCTATAAAATTAGTATAAATCAATAAATATCAACCAAACAATCGCACTGAATGGATGTCTAGATGATGGAAAAATAACTTGATCGTCCAGGTCGATCTCACAATCATCCCAAATGATTAGTTCAAATTCATAAAAATCATATAGATCATCACCCTGAATAGTAGCTGGCCGATATTTGGTCATCTTGGGAAAACTAAGGTTTGTGAACTGATCATCCCGTTCAATCCTATAATTTTCAAGGATGATATGATCGAGCAATCAAACCTTAATTGCTTTCCTTAATTACCATATTAATTTAGGCATAATTATGTTATATCATCCAGGATGATGTCATAGATGATGTCCAAAAATAAATAATACCTAAATTAATCTGGAGGCTGATTCTTTCTGATTTGAGCCTATCATCCCGGTTGATACAAATATCATCCAGGATGATGTGCTTAATGACGGCTGCCTTAACAAGGATGGCATAATTAGGGTTTTTATTTTTAATTGATTGTCTAGGATGATTTATGGATCGTTCCAAATGATGAGAGTAAAAATAAAAAAACTCTAAATCAGATAGAAAAAATAATCCCCCAAGTGTGTGTGTGCAAGGTTACTTAGCATCAGAAACCACATAGTTTATAATAAACTCAAGTAAAGGAAAAGTTTACAAACTGACTCAGACCTAGTCAACCCATTCTTGAGCTGGTTCAAATTACAGTTTGAACTTTATGGACCTAAAATGTTAGTAGGCAAGGTATTCGTAGTAAAATAGAAGTGTTTATTATCATCAAAATTATATTCCCTAAAAAATATATTCGTAATAATCTCTCCCTTTTTTGTGATGGAAAACACAAAAAATAATTGAAGCAATTCAAAGCATTTTTAATAGAAATAGGTGAAGAAACAAACACAGTTCAAATAGTTCAACTAACCAACATAAAAAGATAAAAAACTAGAATAATGAAAATAGACTAGAATAGTACAAACTAATACAACTACTCTCCCTTTTGACATCGCAAAAAGGAGGAGGGAAAAAGAAACACAATAAAAACTACTAAATAGAAGTAAAACAACATCACATAAAAACAAGCAAACTAAAAGAAGCACGGTCCCTGATCATCTGAAGGAGGAGGTGGTGGTGATGGATGTGGCTGAGAGTAACTAGAAAGAGTCACAAACTGCTCCGCAAGCCAAGACATATCCTGGTCATGCTGGTGCTACTGGTGAGCCACGTAGGAGTCAAAATGAATAATGTCCTTAGTATGTTACTGCTCTTGCACAGCAACATAGGTCTCGAACCATGTCTCCCACTAGTCGAATCGCTTCATCAGCTAATCCAACTGAGAGTGCTGGTAGAGCAAAGCAGGAGCAAGAATAGCTACAGGAGTTGCCTCCTCCTTAGCTCCCTCAACTTCCTCGTGCCCCAGGTGGAGACGAGTACTATGAAGAACATGGAAGGAGTTGACTGAGTAGAAGGTAGGCTAAAAATTTGGTGGGACAGGATATTAGAGGTTGTATTTTTATTCTAAGACATAGACAATGATATGTACTAGGGTATGATTGGGCCTCCTCCTATATCCTGGATCTCGAATACTAGTCAGATGCTCAATATAATAAAAGATCAAATCAGTAGCATTGAATTCACAACGGGCCAAAATATAAAAAGCGGTGATCAAAAGAAGATGAGTGATATAAATGCAATCACTAGCTTTTGGAAGAATTGAGGTGCGAAGGACATGTCATCTTAGGATCTTTGAGTAAGGTGCTTGACTCTCCAATGGGAAAGTGAGTATTAGTGTTTCTTAGAAAGTGGCTAGTCGGAGCCCAGTCATAGTCAGGATCGGAACACAAGGTATGGAGTTTATCCACTATGGTGGAGGTTACAAAAGCTCTTGATAGTCCTGATATGTGATTTCAATGGGACGTCGATTAACATAGGACCCGAGAGAACTAAAAAAGGAATTTATGTGGAGGCTAGCAAAAAATTCAAAAAGAAGCTCGGAGTTGAATGGGATAGTGAGAGTGAGAAGGAAGGTCAAGGAAGTGTGTGCAAATAAATCTAAGATAGGATAGAAAAGAATATATGGGCTGACAGTCTGGGATAAAGTGATCTTGGCTATTTTATACCTCAAATAGGCAACTTGGTCGCTTGCCTTAGTGAAGCAAGGGTCAAGATTCGACCTCGAGAAACACCCAGAAGGATGACGAGACCACTTTCCACTGGCCATAATCAAGAAAAATAGAAGGGAAGTAAGAGAAAAATGGAGTTGAAAAGTAGTTGTGTGAGAAAAATTGATTGAATGGCTCATTTTATAAAGAATTGGATTGATCATCCAGGATGATTGCAGAGTTATCCTGGCCGATCGAGTGCAATAATTGCATCCAGGACAATTGGTCAGAAAGGCGGTAAAGTCATCGAGTACGATCAGATATTATCCGGAATAATAAGTCATAGGCGATCGTCCCAGGGAGTCAAGCGGGACGACCGTTGAAAAAGAAGATCATCCTTGTCGATTAAGTGGATCGTCTAGGACGATGCACAATAATGGATCATACCGGCCAAATTTAAAAATGTTTAAAACATTTCCTTGTGTATCATCCGGGATGAACACGTGGATCGTTTGGGATGATCATCAATAATTTATTGTCCCGATAGAATTTAAAGAGTTTAAACGTATTGTCGATTTTCCATAAATTGAGCAAATATTTAAGAACATTGTCCAGGATAAATAGGATCATCTGGGCCAATCACAGTAAGCAAAGCAGGATACGATCATATCATTCAGGATGATAAAGTTTCATTCAGGACGATGATGAACAAAGAAAATATATCAGCAGTTAGATGAAAAGAGTAGGATGTTCTTGAATGCATCATCTAGGATGATATAAAAATCATCCAGGATGATGGAACCAAAAAATGAAATTCAAGAGGTGGAAGTAGATGATCAGAGAAGGTCCAAAAAAATAAAAAAATACAAGTAAAAGATAAAGTTAAAATACAAAAAAAGATAGAAAAGAAGAGATAAAAATGAAATGAAAACAAAAAATAATTTAAAAAAAAAGTTTTCTTTTTTTATTTTCTTTTAAAGGCATGAAAATGATAAATTCTCCAAGTAATTGAATTTAAGGACTTGTAAGACCAATGAGTTAACATCGTTGTAACCCAAAATGGTAGAATATCCGATCCTGCTAACCCTAGCTCGGATTTCTCTCAGAGCAAAATCATCTTTTGAAAATAAAAGACCTAACAGAAAACAAACCAATTGGATAAAAAAAGATATTCATTTAAAACTTGGATCCAGAGAAATATCTTACAGAATAATGTATTAAAGTAATTTATCATAATCGTGAAATTCAAAATCAAGCCTTTGAAAGTCTCAAGTGATACATGAATTCTTCTAAGATTTAAAAGTTTGAAAAGAGAAGATAACTCGCTTTTGGTGGGCTCATTTTATGTCTCTTTTCAATTGAATGATGCACTTTACGCATCTTTTGATTTTTGATACACTTTGTGTATATTTTTTAATTTGGTGTCATTGCGCATCTATTATTTTGGCATCATTGGCCACTTTTTATTATTATTTTGCATGCTAGATCCCTTTTCAAAACTCTTAAATATTCTAGATTATGAGTATCTTCTAGATATTAGAGAAGAAAAATACACTCTCTAATAAAGGGAAGAATAAACCACAAAATAAAATCAAATTCACATGATAACTGCAACAACAAGATTTCAAAGAACTTGAAAGAAGTACAATGACTTTGAACATTATATGTATAAAGTAGATTACTATATAAAGATAAAAAAGATCTTATTGCAAAGTCCAGTTGTTAATTTGAGATAGATTTTTATTTAGAAAGGAAAATTAAACCACTAAAAGAGATTAGAGTAAGGGAAACAATCAATGGTGTTTCTCACTTTAACTCATTTAGGGATATTTAGAAATTGATTATAAATTTCCAAAAACAAAACAAGGAAAAATATCATTTCAACTAAAAAAGAAAAACCAAAAACATCAGAGATGTAACAACTATAAAATAATAGCAAACATAAAAAAACTAAAATAGAAAATATCAATAATCATTAGAGTAGTAAACATGCAATTTAAAATTTATTAAGCAGCAAGTTTATATAATTATGAGCTGTGAGCCTCTGTTGTCCAAGTACCATATGCTCTCAGATGCTCTTTCTTGAGAGCACACCTACAAAAATTATTAAATGTCAGATTTAGGAACCCAAACAAGTTTAGGTCCCTTCTTATGAAAAGAATAATGCAATGGCTGTTTGTTAACTGTGAAACATGCAATTTTGGTCTCCACACCAAATGTATACTATGGTGAATAGTGCAAGTGTGTGAAATGCGTTCTAGTATGCCACATGAAAAATATCAAACTCTAGGAAAAGGATTTGCTAATCTATTTGGGTGTTGATGCTTCCTTTTAACATGCAATATTGGTTTGTTATTTTCAAAAGCTTTTAAATTTATTTTTAATAAATCTTGCTCAATTATCAGATCAGAATGCTTCTTATTTAAATCATCAAATTCATCAAGTAAAGACATGTGATTGCTATCAAGTAGAGTGTTATCTTTAATTAAACTTTCATGCTCTTTTGCAAATTCAAAAACTCCAATTTAAAACTAGCATGCATTTTCTTAAGTTTCTTATATGATGCATGAATTTTCTCACGAATTTCAAGTAATTGATCATAGGTTGGTTCACACACCTCTTCTTGATCAAATTGACCAAGATGATCACCCATTAAGCACAAATTTGTTATTTCCTCTTTAGCTTCAGTCTCATACGAGTCAGCTGCAGAATCTTCCTAGAAAGCTTTTTGGTATTGCTTCTTGTCCTTCTTGTATTTGGTTTTCTCCTCACCCTTCTCCTTGCTTGGATGCTCCTTAAGTGTATCACAATCATCTTTAACATGTACAGGCTTCCTGTATTCAAAGCAAATAACATCAGAAGAACTTTTCCACTTTTGGTATTTTAAAATATCTTTCGATCAAAATAGAATCTTAAAACAAAAACCTAGTTTTACCACAGTAATCAAAGTGCAGAAATTAAATGCGGAAGCAGTAATAAAGAACACATAAATTTATAGTGGTTCAATCAATATGACCTACGTCTACTTCTGGGAGGTGCCCTCGGAATATTGCACTAAACTTAGTGTCTCTCCTTTTACCCCCATAATAAGGTGGAGAAGCCTTCACAAACCTCCTTTCCATCAACCTAGGTGAGGTAGAGAATCTAACTTCTTTTACTTCCTCTGAAAGCAGGCAGAGGACCTAACTCCTTTTACTTCCTCCTAAAGCAGGCAGAGAACCTTAATTAGATACTAAAGTATACCTCTCTAGAACCCCCAAGAAACTAAGGATGACGACTGGAGACGATGATGATAGATCCTTATTTGGACCAACCTTTGTGAAACCCCTTATAAACTCCCCCTTATAAGATCCTCTCTCTCTCTCTCTCTCTCTCTCTCTCTCTCTCTTCCTATCTCTCCCTCTCCTCTTGGCTCTCTTAGGTCAAAACAATAACAAAATATACTCTCTTCAAAGGAATAAGAGTTCTTAAATAGAAGAGCTTCAGAATAGCTCTTAATTGCAACAAACTGACTTTATCATCTAGGATGATATAAATATCGTTCTATACTATCAGTGCAAATTAAGCTAAATAAGCCAGGAAGATTTAGGATGATCAGAAGGTTTTTATTCATATCATCTAGCCTGATAGGTTATTGTCATATACAATTAGTATAAATCATTGAATATCATCCAGAAAATTACACTAAATAGATGTTTGGATGATGGAAAGATAGCTTAATTGTCCAAGCCGATCTCACAATCATCCTGGATGATTAGTTCAAACTCATGAAATTAGTCTAGAGCATTGCCCTGAATAGTAGCTGGATGATGTTTAGTCATTCAGGGAAATTTTAGGATAGTGACTGATAGTCCTGGCCGATCCTGTGATCGTCTAGGATGATATGATCGAGCAATCAAACCTTAATTGCTTCCCTTAATTACTATATTTATTTATGCATAATTATGTTGCATCATCCAAGATGAAGACCTAGACGATGTCTAAAAATAAATAATACCTAAATAGATCTAGCAGCTGATTCTTTCTGATTTGAGCCTATCATCTCGACCGATATAAATATCGTCCAAGATGATATGCTTAATGATAGCTGCCTTAACTAGAATGCCCTAATTAGTGTTTCTATTTTTAACTAATTATCTAGGCTAATTTGTGGATCGTCTCTGATGATATGAGCAAAAATAAAAAACTCTAAATCAGATAGAAAAAAAATCCCCCAAGTGTGTGTGTGCAAGGTTACTTAGCCTAAAGAATAACATCATTTATAATAGACTCAAGGAAAGGAAAAGTTTACAAGCTTACTCAGACCTAGTCTACCCAATCTTGAGCTAGTTCATATTGCAGTTTGATCTTTGTGGACCTAATATGTTAGTAGGCAAGATAGTCTTAGTGAAATAGAAGTGTTTGCTATCATCAAAATTATATTCCCTTTAAAATAGATTTGTAAAAGACTCTTATTAATGTTTGTGTGATTAGAAATAAGGCTAGATTGATGTCTAAGGGGTATAATCAAATCGAAGGTATTAGTTTTGAAGAGACTTTTACCCATGTATCAAGAATTGAAGCAATTAGGGTTTTCTTAGACTTTTCCTGTTTTAAAGGGTTTAATTATTTCAAATGAATGTTAAGAGTTCATATTAGGTTTTATGTTGAGCAATCTCCAGGTTTTGAAAATTCTAAATTCTCTGATAATATTTTTAAATTGAAAAAGGCATTATATAGATTAAAATAGGTACCTAAGGCTTGGTATGAGAGGTTAAGCACTTTCCTATTAAAAATATCTTTTATAAAATAATGTGTGGATACCACTCTCTTTTTGAAGAAATTAGGAGATGATATACTGATTATTGAAATATATGTTGATAATATCATTTATGGTTCTACATATAAAAATTTTGTGATGATTTTTCAAAAATAATCAGTAGTGAATTTAATATGAGTTTAGTGGGAGATCTTAGTTATTTTTTAGGTTATAACATTAAGTAAAATGAGGAGGGAATTTTTTTTAGTCATTCAAAGTATATTAATGATATCCTCAAGAAATATGAAATGGATAATGTGTTGACTTTATTTTTGTATGAGGTCATTATGATCTTTCCTAGACTTTAGACCCTAGGATTTCCTAGACCCTGGATTCTTTCTAGACACTATATCATAGGATCCTTCTAGTCTCCAAACCCTAAGATAAATTTAGATCTTAGAACAATTTAAACCCAACATTCTAAACCAAATCTTTGAGTTAAGGACTCAGGTCTTGGAGCCCCTTATAGGTGATTTTTCTTTTAATTTGAAATCCAAGATTTTTGCATTTGATTTAGAGTCTATTAAGTGTATGTTGATACGACATATTTATAGTGTCAACCCTCCAAATTTGAGCTCATTTGGAGGACTCTAGCCCTACAAACCAGGTTAATTTCTAAAAGCTATAAAACCTTCATATATTTATGACTCATGCTACTAGATCTATCACCTAGTGGAATCTGACCTTGGAGCCCCCTCCAAACCCTTTGTTCTCTTTCAAGTATTTGATATTAACATGTTTAACATTAAGTTACATTTTTTTGGACTCGCTTTATCCTAGAATTGACCATAGATCAAAATGACCAAAATGCCCTTTAAGGAGATTTTTGGACTTTTCATCAAATTCCAATGTGATTTAACCTCACCAACCTTTGATACTAATAAATTTTTAGCATTACTTGGGACCTGTTAAACCCAACCCCAGGCTCTGGGATAAGCTGGGTTGACTTTAAAGCCCCTTAAAGGTCAAAATAATCATTTTGACTGAAATGATCCCACCATTCCTTGGGATTACTCCCAAAAAATTCAAAATCTCATTTCAAATTTATTGATCCCAGTCATAGCCCCTGGGTCAATCTAGTTGACCAAGTCAACCTAGGTTGACCCAATGACCCATTAAGGGTTCAAATTGGTCATTTGATTCAAACCTTGAGTCAACCTTGAGACCACACTCATTGAACTCCAAAATATCCATATAAATTCATTTAACCTAAAACCAAGTCTTGGGTCAACCTTGTTGACCTAATCTATATAGGTTGACCCATTAACCCTCAATGGGTTTAAATAGGTTAACCTAACCAATTTGAGATATCCAACCCTTATCACCCATATAAATCAACTCTTAGCCATGACCTAAGCATGACTTAGCTTTTGGTCAACCAAACTCAAGTTGAGTTGACTAAGTCAACTCTTAATTCTTTGTTAAACTTGAAAGTTTGTCAGGGATGTTAGGCCCGTAAGAACTAGTTCCAAGGCTAACCAAGAGGAAGGGGGGTGAATTGGTATTTAAAAAATTCTCCAAACAAAATCACAAACATACCCAAACAATCACCATAAAATTTAAAGTGCAAAAATTCAATGTGAAACAATAATAAGAAAGAACACAGTAGATTTTATAGTGGTTCGTTCCACTTGAACTATGTCCACTCCTTGGATCCTCTCCTTCGGGTATTGTACTAAACTCAATGCCTCTCCTTTTTTCCCCATAGGAAGGCAGAGAAGCTCGTATAAAAACTCCTTTCCACTAACCTTGGTGAGGCAGAGAATTCATTTCCTTTTGCTTCCTCCTGAAGCATATAGAGATCCTATCTCCTTTTTCTTCCTCCGGAAGTAAATAGAGAACCCAACTCCTTATGCTTCCTCCTGAAGCAAGCATAGAACCTCAATCAGTTGTTGAAGTAGACCTCTCTCAAACCACCAAGGAATTAGGGAGGATGACTAGAGAAGACAACTCGAATTCTTGCTTAGTGCAACCTTTCTAAAACCCCTCACATACTCCCCCTCACAAGATCCTCTCTCTCTCTCTCCCTTGCTCTCCCTCTCCTCTTGGCTCTCTTAGGCCAGGACAGCAGTAAAAGATCTCCTCTTGAGAAAATAAGAGATATTTTAAACAAGGGAACCAAAATTGCCCTAATTTATAACTAATCATAAAATATCATTCAGGATAATGGATCGATCATCCCATACATTCCATTCAAATTTAGCTTAATCAGCCATGATGATTTGGGAGAGTCTGAATGATTAGGAGGTTCCTTTGTTTAGATCATCATATAGGATTAGTTCAAGTTGACGAATATTATCTAGACCATCGCCCTGGATGGATGTTTGGATAATGAAAAAGTAATTTGATTATCCAGGTCGATCTCACGATCATCTAAATGATTAGTTCAAAATGTCATATATTGTCTTGAATATCACCCTAGATAGATATCTGGATGATGAAAAAATAACTTGATCATCTAGGTTAATCTCACGATCATCTAGGATGATTAGTACAAAACATCACATATCAGCCAGAACATCACCCTTGATAGAGTTAGGATGATTAAGGATCATCCAGGAAGAACTAAGGTTTGTTAACTGATCATCTCAGATGATCCTACGATCATTCAGGACTATATAATCGAGCAATCAAACTTTAATTACTTTCCTTAATTACTAAACTAATTTAGGCATAATTTTAGTACATCATCCAGGATGATGTCCTGGATGATGTCCAAAAATAAAGCATGCCTAACAGGATATGGTGGCTGATTCTTTTTGGTTTAATCCTATCATCTCGGATGATGATAATATCATCCTAGATAATTTGCTTAATTATGACTTCCTTAACCAGGATGCTCTAATTAGGGTTTCTATTTTTAATTGATCGTCCAAGATGATTTGGTATCATCTCGATTGATGTGATCAAAAATAGAGAACACTAAAAATAGATAAAATTTTTTCCCCAAGTGTGTCTGTTCAAGGTTACTTAGCATTAGGACCCATATTATTACAATAGATACAAGAAAAGGTAAAAGACACTTAATGTATATTACAAGCTGACTCAATTTTAATCTACCCAATCTTGAGCTGGTTTGATTTGCAATTTAATCTTGTGTGAAAGATCGTTAGGGATGTAAGGCCCCTTTTGAGCTGGCCTAAGGCTAATTAATAAAGAAGTGAATCGGTAATTTAAACAAAAACAATCTTAAAACTAGAATCAAGATTCACCACTACGAAAACCAAAGTGCAGAAAAATAAATGTGGAAATAATAAAGGAAAGAACACACCAGATTTATAGTGGTTCGGTCAAACTTTGACCTACATCCACTCCTCGGAGGCACCCTCCAAGTATTGCACTGTTGGTGGAATTTTGAAAACAGGTTTTGAAAAATATTAGTTTTCTTTGTGAATTTTAAAATTTAGATTTAATTCTAATTTTAAGGTCGAATCAACTCGGTAGAAAAAGCATATCACCCCTAAGGATGAAAATGAAATTTCATAATGATGTTCAGACTTAAAATTATGAAAACTCATCTTGAATATCATGACCGAATTCTAAATAGAACTTCGTATCGCCCCGAAGGAACAGAATGAAGTTCAACTAAATATCCGATTACGATATTCAAGAAGTATGATCGTCGAATTCACATCCAAAGCCTTATCGAAAAAGGATGTATCTCCCCAAAGGGAGATGACACCATTCAATGATAATTCTTCTAATGTAATAATGACGATCATTCTTTGACTTTTTCCCAAAGAATTCTAATAAGATTTTAGAAAAATTAATTTTAAAATCAGGTGCATGTGTGGTTCCAAATCTCCTACGAGCGCAAGCCCTCATAGTTAATTATATCGTTGGGAGACAAAATCCCCTAAGAAAAACTCTCGATTAAAATAGTGATGAAATTTTGTTAGTTTTTCTAGGAGTGATATCAAAAATGAATGGAATTTTGGAAAATCAAGAGGGATTGGATCAAGATTCAGCATTTATTAACAGAGTCGAGGGAAGAGAGGTAGGGGACACTTTGAGATTCCAGAACTATCCGGAAGTGTCCCAACTTAATCTAAGTGTTGGGCTTTACTTTAATGCTTTTAGGATTGAATGAAATGGTTAATTTAGCGTTTGAGCATTTTATTAGAAATTTGGGAATTATATTCCCGAAATTTGGGGTCTTATAATAAAAAAATCTGCCCCAAGATCCTAAGTCTAATTTGACACTGGACACAGTTGTCCGAACCTACAATGTAGTGTAATCCTGGACTTACCCCAGCCTGATTGGGGGCCAGCTAACACCTAATCGATTTTAAAGAGATGAGTCCGTCTTTTATGTAAGAGTGTAGAGATGTTGTAATTAAAGTTTGAGAGTTGGGGCCGACATCTAGAGATTTTCCTAATTAGCCCCTCTGACTTATGTTGGGTGCCAAGATGCTAAAACGGATGTAATTAAAATTTTGACTCTTTTAATTTTTTTCTAATGCAATGCATGCTGGTCGACGACTTCCAAATCAAATATGCTTGAAATTTTAAAAACAGGCTTATAAAATTTTTTTTAGAAGACTGGACTTCCCCAGTTCGGCACTCGTCCTCATAGGTCAGACTATCCGGACTCTACCCCGCAGGCGGGGAAGGGTTCTAAAGCAAGGAAAGAGAAGTGTAGAATTATGCAATGCGACCCCGGGGCGATTGCCCGGCTAATTCCCCTAGATT
>NW_021320007.1:35175-49878 GCF_001605985.2 Dendrobium catenatum | reverse complement strand
AAACTCTAGACTATCGGAAGACTTCAAATTAAAATTCATCATGAGATACTTTGTAAAATTTGAAGCTGCGCTTTCTTAAAATCAATTGAAAGGGGTGATTGTATTTGAGTGAATAAAAATATACACACACACATAAGGGATCATATGAAAATTTATACTAATCGTACGGGACAATATCAGTTCCGTACTGGACGATAAGAAGTTATCTCCTTGTAGAGCATAATGGATATGAATAGGAACTTGCTCAATAAAATTTTTCTTAAGTCCTATTCGTACAGACTCAATTAAAATTTCATCCAGGATGATTGGTTCCTATACTAAATTTTCATCCAGACAAATTTAAATTATCGTCCCGTTGTGCTGGTCCTCTGGAAAATTCCATTGCCGCGAATAAAAAAATCATCCAGGACGATGTAACTAGGACAATTGTTCCGTCCCAGACAAAATAAATAAATCGTCCGGGGCGATGTCTTTCTGGCAAATTTCGTCCAGATAAAGTCAAATGAATCGTCCAGGATTGATCGGTTCTTTGTAAAAGTTTCATCAGAAAGAACATATTCTCGTCCACGATTAATCGACTTAGAACAAATTTCAATGTTTCTAGAACCGACCTGTGCAATAACCGTTCGTTTGGACGAAACCTAAAGTTCGTAACAGACATCAGCTGTACGAAGTCATGTTGTAACACATATTCAAATGGGTCGTTTCAGATCGTTTTAAGTAAAACTGTCCAGGAGATCCGACGAATCGTACACGGACGATCCACTGCGTAGCAGAAATTGAAATTTGCAGTTTTTGGGCGTTGTTTCTTGTCTTTTTATAAATATCCAAATTAGACTGCCACCCTATTCTTTTTTGTATTGATCCTTCGTGCCTATTGAGAGAATAGCCAGGAAGAGAAGTGAAGAGAGCATTCAAAGGAGATCGCTAAACCACTGGGCGAGAGGCTTACTTGGATTTGCTAAGGTAAGAAGTACTCTACTTGTGAAATTGGATTATTCTTCACTCTTTTCTCTTCTTCCTTCTAGAATTCTTGTGAGAAGATCTTCAAGGAGATCCGGTTTCTCTAAACCGAAAACACTTGGAGAGTGTGAACAAGCGAAGGGTTCCCAAAACAAATTTCATCTCAAACAACACAAAATTTACAAAAATAAATAAAACAAACAATATACTCTTAGAAACATAAATATCATGTTGCAACGACATTTGTTTAGGCATTCAAAATTAATAACACCAAGCCTTGTCTTAAAGTACTGAAGGTATCAAGGCTAAAGGTTTTGTAAAAATGGTCTGGCAAGTCTGATTTTCAGTGAAACATGTGTGAGTTAATTTCTCCTTGGATACATGAGCCCTTATGAAATGATGCCTTATATCAATGTTGTTTGTTCTAGAAGTTGAATAGGATTTTTGGAAATGCATATAGCACTAAGTCGGTCACAAATAATGTGGACATAGTGCCTACTAGTTAATTTTTATGAATTTCATTAGATTTAATCTTAATATTTGGTGCTTAAATTGATGTAATTAACAGATTAATTAATTAGAAAATCTA
Organism: Dendrobium catenatum; assembly: GCF_001605985.2. NCBI lineage: Eukaryota > Viridiplantae > Streptophyta > Magnoliopsida > Asparagales > Orchidaceae > Dendrobium > Dendrobium catenatum. Next base: position 48,326 of record NW_021320007.1, on the reverse strand, counting down.
GTCTGTCTAAATTTAAAAGTTGTTTTATAACTTTTTTGTAATAAGAACTTTTAAAAATTCATGCTATTCTTTTAGACTACCATAAAAGTTAATATTATTATTCGCAATTTAGATTGTTTCTTATTTGTAATATTTCTTGCTCAAGTGATATTATATACACATATGAAAAATATTTGAAATTTTAGATTATTGATTTTGGAAAGAATTGGTCTCAATTCTCTGAAAATTGTACAAAGATACACCAAACAAAAGGAATTGCGCAAAGGTTCCAAAATATGAAAAACAGAGGCACAAAATTACCCAATATCAACAAGATGCACAAAAAATATGCCCAAAATTTTGGAAAAAGATGCGCAAGCGCCACATGTTGGTAATTCCTCTTCCAAATTCTTTCCATCTCTTAATTCAAATTGAATCTTATGTTTCATTTATAATTCTATTGAACTTTGAAATCATTAAATTTTGTTTTTTACATTCTCTCTTGTAAGATTTTCTATATTTCGAATGTTCTAATTGGAAATAATGTCTTTGATAAATTTTTTCTAACTACAATGTTATAATCAATCTTCTTAAATTTTAATGAATTTCTATGCTTGACCCTAATGTTTAGTTTAAAATTGCATACCTTCTGTCATCACCTATTTAGATTAATTTAATGACTATCATACATTACTTACAATTTGTTTCTCGTCTATTGCCTTCTTCACTTTTTGTTGTTTGTCAAAATGGGGAAATATTATTGTGTTTGATATGTTTTGCTTGGCTCTGTGTGTTAATTGTTTCTAGTTTGTTTATTAATTTAAAATTTTTTTAACAAACAATTGTGTTTTATGGTTCAAAATGCATCTTATTTTCATATTTACATCAATTCAGGGGGATTTAGAAATGGTTTAATTTGAAATCATACAACAATAATCAGTTTGCCTCAATCAAAAAGGGGAGATTGTTTTAAGATAGTTATTATTTCATGTTTTCTATTTTTTTTTTGTTTAAACTTATGTAGTTTTGATGAATTCCCAAATGATATTTTGTTCAAATGTGTAGTTTATCTCCTAAAATTTTTTAGAAGAATTTTATTTGCTCTTGTGTGTCCTAACATTTCAGGAAAAACAAACTCTAGACTATGAAGTACTTCAAAATTAAATTTAGCTGAAATACTTTGTAAAAATTGAAGCTTGCACTTTTCTTTAAATCAGAAATTGAAAGGGAGTGATTATAATTTTTGAGTGAATAAACTACACACACTACATAAGGAGATTCATATAAATTTATACTGATGTACGGGACGATATCCAGTTCTGTAACTGGACGATCAGACAGTCTATACCTATAGAGCATATGAACGAATCAATGGACTTGCTCGAAAATTTTTTCTAAGTCCCTATTCATTCCAGACGAAATTATTATCATCCAGGATGATTGTTCACGTAAATTTCGCCCAGACGAATTTAAAATTACGCCGTGGCGACTGGTCCTTGGAAAAATTTCGTCCCGCGAAATCAAAAAATCGTCCAGGACGATCTGACTCTGGAAAATTTTCGTGCCAGACGAAATCAAATTATCGTCCGTGCGATTGGTCCTCTAGAAAAATTTTGTCCAGATGAAATCAAGAATCGTCCAGTGACGATCGGTACCTGTAAAAATTTTGTCTCAGACGAACATATCTCGTCAAACCGTTAACGACTTAGAACAATTTTCAGCAGTTTCTAGAATCGACTTGTAATAACCATTCGTACTGGACGAACCTAGTTCGTACAGGACGAATCAGCTGTAGAAGGCATTTCGTAGCCATATCAAATAGGGTCATTTCAGATCGTTTTATGTAAAATTGCCAGGACGATCCACGATCGTACAGGATGATTCCTGCTTACATAATTGAAAACTTACAGTTTTTGGGCGTGTTTTTTCCTTGTCTTTTTGTATAAATATCCAAATTTAGAACTGCCCCCCTATCTTTTTGCAATTTGAATCTCGTGCCTCTTGAGAGAATAGCCAAGGAGAGAGTGAAAGAGAGGCATTCAAGGAGGCATTCCTCCACTGGAGAGAGAAGGCTTTCACTTGGATTTCAAAGGTAAGAAATCTCTACATTTTGTTTTTTTTGTGAAATTGGGATTATACTGTCATCTTTTCTGTCTTCCTTCTAAATTCTTGTAGAGACGATGCTGTAAGGAGATGCCGGTTCCTCTGTCGACACTTAGAGAGTGTGAACAGGCCGAAGGTTCTTGCCTACACTTGAGAGTGTGAACAGTCCAAGGGTTCTCTTGCCTACATCTTGGAGAAGTGTAAACAGACGTAGGGTCTCTGTCCACACTTGGATGAGTGTGAAAGGACTGACGGGTTCTCTGCCAACACCTGGGATATGTGTGAAAGGACGAACGGTTCTCTGCAACAGCTGGGGATTGTGTAAAAGCGGACTGACGGTTCTCTGCGCACGCGGGAGAGGTGTAAAAGAGTGCTTTTGTAAAGCTTTCTCCGGCCTTAACTGTGGGTGCAAAAAGAGGAGCACTACTGTATTTGAGTGCAATACTTCAGAAGGGTGACTCTGGGGAGGTGGATGTAGGTCGGTTTTTAGACCAAACTCACTACTAAATCGTGGTGTCATTACTTTACTGTTTTTAACGTTTCCGCACTTTAATTTTAATTTTAAAAAATCTGTGGTTTGAAAAATATGTTTTCTAGAAAAACTTAAAAAAAGTTTTATTTCGTTCAACTTAATTTCAAAAAGGGGACTTAAAATATTTTAAAGTGCCAATTCACACCCCCACTATGGTAGCCTTGGGACATTCACTTAGGTTAACAACCTAATTACAAGACTCACAGCTGGACGGCGGGAATTGAAACTGGGAAGGCTCGGATCACCGTGCCAGGATGGCGATGGCGCACGTCCAGGAGGGATCGTGGAAGATCAACCGGTTGGAGCAGCAGCCTGAGCCAGGGATGTCTGGGGGGACCACCGGACTTAAATTCCATTGCGTCTCGACCGCCGCCGGCCATAGGCCTTGGGTCGGGTTGACCGGGGAAGACCGATGGGGACCATGCTGAGCCAAGGGTGAGTCAATTTGGCCTGGAGGCCTGGATCGAACTGGTGACTGGGTTGGACCAACCTGGCTCGGTTCGAGTGAATTAGCTTGATGCAAGCAGGCCAACCTGCTTGGTTGGAAGGGATAGGTCTGGGTCTGGTGCACCCAATGCAAGTGGCAATTGGATCCAATTTGGTCTGGGTTAAAAGATGGCTCAGGTTGATCCAAATCTGCTCGGTTCGGGTCGATTTGGGCTCAACCCAGGTCAGGCCAGACCTTGGGCTTAAGGTGGGAAGTGTGTCTTGGTCTGGTGGACCCAATGCAAGTGTCAATTGGGTCCAATTTGATCTGAGTTGGAAGATGGCTCAGGTCAATGTGTTTTTGGCTAATTTGGGCTAGCCTAAAACCTGACCCAGGTTAGCCCAGAGCATGGGCTGGCTGGAGGAGGTGTGTTGGACCTAGGTCCACCTATGGGAGGTGTTGATCAAGTTCAATTGAGCTTAGGTTAAGAATTGGCTCAATCCCAAGTGATCATGGGCACTTTTGGTTAGCCTGACTCTTGACCTAAGTGAGCCCAAGGGTTGGACTAGTCAAGGAAGGTGTATTGGGTCAATGGGAACCCAATGACACCTTAATTTGGATTTAATTTGATTAAGGTTAAGAGATGGTTCAAAGGAGACCTCTCTTTGGTCACTTGGGTCAAGCTAAATGGCTAACCCAAGTGAGCCCAAGGCTTGGGCCTCCAAGAGAGGTCTCTTGGGTACCCAAGGGGTCATCCCTTACATTCAAAAGGACTTGGAATGGACTTGATTTAAAGATTTGAAAGAGAAGGGGTATATGGGTTAATGGGTCAAACTTGGTTGACTTGGTCAACCAGGTTGTCCCAAGGTTTAGGTTTGAGCTCAACAAGTTGGGTTTGATGTTTGAAACTTGTTGAAGGTGGTTTCAAAGAATTTGGAGTTGATTTGAGTTGAAATGGGCATTTGAAATCTCATAGGGGTATTTTGGTTAATTTTGACCCATTGGTCAACTAGGGTAAAAAATGGGTCTGAAAAATGCAGTTTACTTCTCAATGGGTTACAATCAAAGGTCTGGAAGTGATTGGAGGCTTTGATGTGGGCTCCAAGATCAAAATCTTCAAGGTGTTAGATCCAATGGCATAGGCTGTAAATATTTGAAGGTTTTATAGCCTTTGGATTTTGATTTAGATTCTAGGGTTAGATACCTCAGAATGGGCTCAAAATTGGAGGTTAACCTCTAGAGACATGTCTTATCACTTTGTAAGTGATAGACCCTGCATCAGAGGTCACTTGACTGGGTTTTCAAATGTTTGAATAATCTTTGAAAAAGGTCTTTAGGACAGGGCCTTAAGACTTTGGATTTGAGCCTGGATTTCTGGATTTGGAATGGATTTTAAGTTTGAGTGATTAATATTGAAGTATCCAAATCATTTACAATCATGTTGTGATTGTTAATGAATGGATAGGGTCAAAGCTAGATCAAAGGTAGTATCAAAGTCTATATTGAAGTTTGGATTCTCAAGTTAATTGGGTCAAAGTTTGGATGTGTTTGAAGCTTGAATTAATTTGGATTTGAATTGAATGAAGTTTGAGATTTGAATTGATAAAAGGTAGGGATTAACTTAAAGTTGAAGTTGATCAAAGGTAGGGATTAACTTGAAGTTGAAGTTGATTAAAGGTAGGGATTGATTTAAGTCTAGATTGGTCCTAGGATCTAAGATCTAGAGGGGCTCTAGAATTTGGGATATGGAAGAATCCTAAGCTCTAGAGTAGGCCCTAAGGTCTTGGATATAGAAAAGAATCTTAAGCTCTAGAGTAGGCCCTAAGGTCTGGCTCTAGGAAAGAATCTTAAGCTCTAGAGTAGGCCCTAAGATCTGGCACTAGGAAAGAATCTTAAAGTCTAGAGTGGATCCTAGGATCTAGGATTGATCTGGGGTTTGGAAGGGCCTTAGTGACTTCATACAAAAATGAGGTCAACAAATGGACCCCCAATGTGTGTGGTAGAAGGAATTTCTGTTGCACACATTGGCGTTGACCGAATAGAAGTAGAATCTTAAGAGTGTAAGGGAGGGCATAACCCAACCTTAGGTCTATAGGATGTTGATAGAAGACTTACACCTATTAGATAAGAGAACTGCAGAAACCAAGGTAAGGAATACCTAGCCTTGGGTCTAAGGAAGGGCATCACCCAACCTTAGGCCTACAGGATGCTGATAGAAGACTTACTCCAAGTAGGTAAACTAACTGGAAACAAAAGTAGGGAATACCTAGCTTTGGGTCTAAGGAAGGGCATCACCCAACCTTAGGCCTATAGGATGCTGATAGAAGACTTACTCCAAATAGGAAAATTAACTGGAAACCAAAGTAAAGAATACCTAGCTTTGTGTCTAAGAAAGGGCATCACCCAACCTTAGGCCTATAGGATGCTGATAGATGACTTACTCTAAATAGGCAAATTAACTAGAAACCAAAATAGGGAATACCTTGCTTTAGGTCTAAGGAAGGGCATCACCCAACCTTAGGCCTATAGGATGCTGATAGAAGACTTACTCCAAATAGGCAAATTAATTAGAAATCAAAGTAGGGAATACCTAGCTTTGGGTCTAAGGAAGGGCATCACCCAACTTTAGGTCTACAGGATGCTGATAGAAGACTTACTCCTAATAGATGGATTAACTGGGAAATCAAGGTAGGGAATACCTAGCCTTGGGTCTAAGGAAGGGCATCACCCAACCTTTGGCCTATAAGATGCTGATGGAAGACTTACTCCAAATAGGCAAATTAACTGGAAATCAAAGTAGGGAATACCTAGCTTTGGGTCTAAGGAAGGGCATCACCCAACCTTAGGTCTACAAGATGCTGATAGAAGACTTAATCCTAGTAGACGGATTAACTGGGAAACCAAGGTAGGGAATACCTAGCCTTGGGTCTGAGGAAGGGCATCACCCAACCTTAGGCCTACAGGATGCTGATAGAAGACTTACTCTAAATAGGCAAATTAACTGGAAACCAAAGTAGGGAATACCTAGCTTTGGGTCTAAGGAAGGGCATCACACAACCTTAGCTCTACAGGATGCTGATAGAAGACTTACTCCTAGTAGACGGATTAACTGGAAACCAAGGTAGGGAATACCTAGCCTTGGGTTTAAGGAAGGGCACCACCCAACCTTAGGCCTACAGGATGTTGATAGAAGACTTACTCCAAGTAGGAAAATTAACTGGAAACCAAAGTAGGGAATACCTAGCTTTGGGTGTAAGGGAGGGCATAACCCAACCTTAGGTCTATAGGATGTTGATAGAAGACTTACACCTATTAGATAAGAGAACTGGAGAAACCAAGGTAGGGAATACCTAGCCCTTGGTCTAAGGAAGGGCATCACCCAACCTTAGGCCTACAGGATGCTGATAGAAGACTTACTCCTAGTAGATAGATTAACTGGAAACCAAGGTATGGAATACCTAGCCTTGGGTCTAAGGAAGGGCATCACCCAATCTTAGGCTTATAGGATGCTGATAGAAGACTTACTCCAAATAGGAAAATTAACTGGGATGGTCATGTGGGGAGGAAACTTGCTCTACACAGCGGACCGAAACTGGCAAACTAGGATGGTGCCACGAAGGGCGTACTCCACCACTAGCGAGTGTGAATCTGGATGGTGCCACGAAGGGAGTACTCCACAACTAACCCCAAGTCAAATGTCAGTGTGGTGCCACGGAAGGCGTACTCCACCACTAGCAGTTGCAATCCTAAAGGAGGGGACGGTCCGACCCTAAGGAGAAGGAGAAGAACGTTAAAAAATAAAAGAATTTAAAAGGAAAGAACCGGGTTGCGAATCAAGGAGAAAAATTTCATTAATTGATAAAACGAGCTACATCAAGTATAGTATTTCTTAAGGAAACACCCATTGACAGGTAGCATTGGGTGATTTCCTTTACAATCTACTAACTTATACGAGCCTCCTTCGTAGACAGTCTCTATAACGAAGGGTCCTTCCCAAGTGGGTTCAAATTTGCCTCCCAACTTTCGATGGGCTAAGATTGGCCTCCGAAGGACCAACACCAAGTCTCCCACTTGGAAGGTCCTAGGTCGCACTAGCTTATCATGGGCTTGAACCATACGGGATTTGTATAACTCTAAACTTTGTTGAGCTTGGAGACGTCGCTCTTCAAGGCCTTCGAGTTATTCCAACCGCAGTTTTGCATTTTGTTCATTTGTAATCTTATTTTGAACTGCAATCCTGAGCGAAGGGATTTGTATTTCCAAGGGTAGAACGGCCTCAGATCCATACACTAGTGCAAACGGGGTGGATTGGGTCGGGGTTCTATAAGTGGTACGATAAGCCCACAGAGCTTCCACCAACCGTTCAGCCCACTATCGTTTGTTATCATCAAGGGCCTTTTTAATAATTCGCACCAAGGTTTTGTTGAAGGCCTCGGCTAATCCATTTGCCCGAGGGTAATAGATCGTCGAGTATCTCCAATCAATATTATGGCGTCTCGCAAAATTGTTGATTTTTGTATACTTGAATGCGGACCCATTATCGGATTTGATTCTGCGGGGTACGCCGAATCGATATACGATATGGCCACGAAAGAATTTTAAGACATTGTGTGATGTTACGTTGCATAGGGGAATTTCCGCCCACTTTGAAAAGTAATCAGTCGCTGCTAATATGAAACGATGACCTCTCACGGAGGGAGGGTCAATCGGCCCAATGATATCCGTGCCCCAACTCTCGAAGGGCCACGAGGCTATCGTGGGGTGTAACACATTAGGTTGGCTGATGCAAAACCACACCATGAACCTGACATTGATGACAGTACTTTATAGTATTCATACAATCATCAAACATTGTAGGCCAGTAGTATCCAAGTCTTTTAATTTTCAATTTTATTTTTGGACTCGATTGATGTGCACCGCATAGTCCTGAATGAACTTCATTAACAATCTTCAGGGCTTCTCGCTGGTCTAAACAGCGCAGCCACATGTGATCGAAGGACCGACGGTATAACAAATTATTGACTAGTGCATAAGATAGGGCAAGTTTCTTAATCTGGTTGGAGAGTGATTTATCCTAGGGATGCTTCCCTTCTTTAAGGTAGTCGATCAAGGGTCGTCTCCAATCGCCTTCTTCATCGATTGTAGAAGAGGTAGAAAGAATCTGAAGGGGAGTCTTACTGATGTGTTCCAAATCTATAAGAGAGAGGGCTTTATGACCCTGAATTTCTTTAGGGATGGAATCCTCCTCAGGACATGCAAATTCCTTTGCAAGTTTTGCTAAGGCATCCGCTGCGAAGTTACTTCCATGGGGAACCCAATACATAGTGGCGGTAGGAATCTGTTCCAACAAGTGAAGTGTGTACTGGTGGTATCTTAGGAGATTAGGATTCAAGACTTTATAGGTTCCACTTGGTTAATCACCAATTGGGAATGTCCAAAGATCTTAATCTCTTTAATTTCCATTAGAATTGTAAGTTCCAAACTGGTTATCAGAGCTTTGTATTTAGCTTCGTTATTTGTGCAGGGCTCTGATAAATGGTAGGAAAAAAGCATCATTCCTTTTTCTGGCGTTATCAAAATTAGACCGACTCCAACCTTTCCAGGAATTATAGATTGCTGGGTTGCATTCCTACGGGAGGATGCTGCTCCATCAAAATATAATTCCCAGACGGCCTCGTCAGATTCCCTAAAACTCATGATTTTTTTTTCGGGTAAATCATCGTTCAGAGGAGAGTCTTCCGGCAACGGGTGTGCTGCCAGAAAATCAGCAACTACTTGTCCTTTCACAACACGAAGAAGAGTGAAAGTAATCTCAAATTGCAGTAATATCATAGACCAACGGGCTAAACGTACTAACAATGTAGGTCGGTTCATAAGATATTGCAAAGGATTAACTCTTGAAATCAAGCTGACTGAGTGGGAGAGCATGTAGTGCCTCAGTTTCTGGGCTGCAAAAACTAAAGCAAGACAATGCTTCTCTATTGAAGGGTATCGAATCTCTATAGGAAGAAGTCTTCGACTAAGGTAATAGAAAGCATTCTCCTTCCCTTCTTCATTGACTTGAGCCAACATGGCACCTAAAGACTCATCTAAAGCTGCAGTATAAAGAATTAACGGCTTTCCCGAAATCGAGGCTACCATAACTGGTGGATTAGAAAGGTATTGTTTAATGTTATCGAAAGCATTTTGGCACTTCTCGTCCCATATGAATTTAGTGTCTTTTTTTGCAAGGACATAAAAGGGTTGACATCTCCTGGAAAGATTAGAAATAAAATTCCTTATATACGCCAATCTACCTTGTAGAGACCTTAACTGGGTAAGGCTCTTAGAAGATGGCATATCTAAGAAGGATTCAATTTTAGTAGGGTCAATCTCGATTCCTCGGTGCCTCACTACGAATCCTAAAAATTTTCCTGAAGTGACGCCAAAGGCACACTTCAAGGGGTTCATTTTCAAATCGTAGCGGTGCAGCTGCTCAAATACAATTCTTAAGTCATACAGGTGAGCCTCTTTGACCTTGTGCTTGATAACTAAATCGTCAATAAAGCACTCAACTTGATTATGAATTAATTCGTCAAAGATACGGGTCATGGCCCGCTGGTAGGTTGCCCCAGCATTCTTTAAGCCAAATGGCATCACCTTGTAACAAAAGATTCCAATAGGGGTTCTGAATGCAGTATTTTTCTCATCTTTTGGGGCCATCTTGATTTAGTTATAACCCGACGGGCCATCCATGAATAAGAAAATGGCATGTGAGGAGGTAATGTCCACCATGAGTTCTGGTATTGGTAGAGGGAAATCATCCTTAGGACATGCCTTATTCAGATCCCTATAATCGACGCAAATTCGAATTTGACCGTTTTTCTTTCGGACCGGCATGACGCTGGCCACCCAAGAGGGGTATTGTTTCTCTCTAATAAACCCAGCTTCGGCCAATTTCTTAACTTCAGAAATGACTTGTTGCTCGATCTCCAAGCGCATGCGTCAAGGAGCTTATTTAACAGGAATGGCATCGTGCCGAACTCCATGTTTATGAACCGCTACCTCAGCAGGTAAACCTGGCATTTTGTTATATGTCCTGGAAAAATAATCCCTAAACTCAAACAACAGTTGAATTAAATCTTTGGTTTCACCCTCGCTCAGTAGAGCACTTATAAAGATTGGACGGGGGTCATCATCGGTTCCCAGGTTAATTTCTTTTAACTCATCGAGTGTCGATTTAATTTCTTCTTCGAATTCAGGGGGTGCATCCTGAACTTGAAGGTCATCGAGATCATCTAAAGTCTCCAAACAGAGCCCATCAAGAGCACAGAAGGGATCTGTAGGGACATTTGGCGATTCAAGATGGTAAGTTATCATTTGGCAATACTCATCGTCATCGAATGAACTAACAATTCCAAAGCCGATACCACTTGTAGGATTATTCTTAATTTTTGCATGCCAAATATTTTCGTGGTATCTGGCCTGACCCTTAGTCCATCGATATGGTACAAGACCTTTAGAGAAAGTGTTTTTCACACAAATAGGGAAGTAGTCGAAAGGTAATTCCATTAATTCATTGAAATCGGCCTCCTCAAGGGTTACATCACTTTCATCCCTTGCGGAGGAGGAGCCAGGAAAGAATTTCTGGACTTTCTTTACTTCGCCGTTCAAGTTGGGGGCCACTTTAACTTCTAACCCAACAATCCTTCCAGCTGACAGTGGGGTCAGAGAAAGGGCCTCAATCCTTCTACTAAGCTTTTCATACATTGTCAATTCAGGCTCGTCACTTTTCACCTTTACAACATCTTCCTCAATGTCACTGTCCTTATCTAAGGTGAGATCAAATTTTGAAGAAACATTTATATTTTTATAATCGAGGGAGAAGGCAGCACCTTGGTCCTTGGACTCAACATCAGAATCTGATTCCAAATCAATATAAACAGGTGTTGTTCTCCTCTTTGATGAAGCACGGCCTCGACCTCGTGCCTTTAAGGCCATCCGCCCACCTCTTTGAGGTAATGTGTTTTGAGGCCTACGGACAACGATGTTAGAGTCGTCTTCACTGCATAATTGTATCATTTCTTGATCAACAAATTTTTCTTTTTCTTTCTCTTGATTGGACTTTTGTCCAACCAATTTCTCCTCAATTTTGATCTCTAACTTAGAGCGGGATGAGGACCCTTTTGGAACAAAATATGTAGCATCTTCATAGATCCCGATTTCTTGAATCAAAAATGGTTGCAGATCACCCTTAATCACGTGTTCAATGCCATCTCGTTGGTACTTGATGCATTGGTGAAGGGTAGATGGAACCATTCTATATTCATGAATCCAAGGTCTACCTAAAAGGGCATTAAAGGACGTCGCCGAATCAATTATATGAAACTTAGCTTCAGTTTTCAAGCCTCCTATTTCTAAGAGCAAAGTGATTGAACCTAAAGCCCTCTCGCCCTTTTTATTGAACCCACGAAGCACCAACCTATCGGTTGAGAGCTTGCTAGAATCAACTCTGAGGTATACGAGAGTTTTTATGTTCATTATGTTGACTGATGCACCCGGATAAATGAGGACTCTTGATAACTTAAAATTTTCCACATCTACAGTAATGTAAAGGGGACGATTATGGTCAGCAGTTCTCAAGAGCAAATCTTCATCCAAAAAGGTAACTCCGGGAACCTCTTTGAAGTAAAATGCCTCATCTTTTGAAGTTGCAGCCAACTGGGTTAAGAAAATCTCGGGGTCGAGAAGCGCTTTAATTAAAGACTCCCTAATTTCTTTGGAGAGAAGAAGGGCGTCATAAATGCTTAATTTTGCTGGCAACTTCCTAAGATGGGCCAAAACATTGTAATCAACCTTAGGAACAACGGACTCAAAACCCGGAGGAATTAAAAAAAATTCTGATTGCTGAGGGGAATTTGGATTTAAATCTTCAAAGGGAATTTGCTTGCATTTCTCCTGAGGGGGAAGCCTAGGGGGTAAGACTTTATCGCCGCGGAGTTGCACCTGCTCGATATCTTCGGGAGGGCAAACTAGGGCAGTGTCTACGCACACCATAGGTGTTGGATCGTCATTTCCCGAAAGTGAGTTAAAATCTGAAAGTTCTATCAAGATAGGATTTCCTTGAAAGTTGATTTGAGGGAAATCACTTTCTGATAAAGCTTCACATTTGACCTCTTCTTGAATAGCTGATTCGGGAAGGTTAATTTCTTTGATATTAAGAATTTCTTCACCAGAATTTTGATTTAAAATAAGAGAGTCATCAATTTGCATTTCATTTCCATGGTTAATCATCAAGACAGAAGCAGAAGGATGTTTTTTATTCATCTTCTGACCCTTCTCCTTTGATGGGGCAATGTAAAAGTCAGATAACAAAAGAGGGGAGAGGGTTTTAACACCCCCATCTGCCATCCTAATACCTCTCTCATCTACACACTTCCTCTCTACAAAATCAACTTCCTTTTCTTTTAAACATTTGACAGTAGTTCCTGTAACTACTGGAGAGGAAAGTGGCTCAACATCCTCCTGCGAAGCGTCCAGGTCAACCTTCCACACCGGGGCCTGGGCTATCGTAGTCAGCTGTTGAGAAAGACGAAAAGACTTGTTAATCGACTTTTTAAGTGCCCGGGACAAAGCAATGTCCCAACCATCTTCAACAAAATAAGGAGAGTTAAGAGAGTTACCTGAAATGGTTTTAATGGAAGCTTTCTCTAGATCGACCAAGTATTCCTTAGGAATTATAATGTTACCTTGGGTGTAGTTCCTCTCAAGCCAATCTTTGAACACAACACAATCTTCAAGAGGGTGACTAAGCATCCGATGGTATGGAAAATACTTGGGATCATCTTTCTTACTTTCATCTTCAGGCCTCCTGGCCTCTGGCAGCTGAAAATCTGGTTTCTTTAACAAACTCTTGAAAATCCTTTTAACTGATTCCCTCTTAAATGGATATGGTTTTGCCAATCTCTCTCTAAAACAAACAAAGTCAGGGTCTCTGGAGTACTGAGGAGTGATCTGAAAGGGCTGTGTCTGAGCTGGTGGTGTGGTGCGCGTGGTGGGAGAACCACTTGAAAAAAAAAAAAACTTGACTAGTTCAATGCCTTTTCCTTTGTCGATTTGCCGACACTACTT
>NW_021320007.1:30838-33698 GCF_001605985.2 Dendrobium catenatum | reverse complement strand
TAGAGTTTCACTCCCCTCAGGTTTGACAACTACTGAGGCCAACTTTACAGCTTTGGAAGGGGGTACCAGGGGTCTACCAACATAATGGCGGCCTCTCACGGACCCAGTCAACACAATAGCCTCCGTCTTGGAAGAAGGAGGGCGTGGCGCCCAGTGGTATCCATCAACTAGTACTGAAGTGGCGGGCTGTCTAACATACTTCTTATTTCTCCTAACAGGTTATGGAGTCAGATTCTTCGCCTCAGATGCCTCTTCTTTTAACACTTCTTTTTGGAAGCGATGAGAGATCACTCCCTTCAGCTGTTTCATGTACTGCTCCTTCGTTTACCCAGATTATGCATCACAGGTATGAATTATGTTTCTCAAAGTCCTTGTTTTTTGTAGATGCCTTTCCTTTCGAGTCTTTTTAGTCGAGTAGTCGACTGGGCATGGTGGGGAACGGGCTATCCTAGCTATCCTCTCCTCCCCTTGAGCCGAAGCTAAGGGGTAAAAGTGGCTCCCTTTAAGAAGGGAAGAGGAAGCAGGAATAGGTAGCTCCTCATCAGCCTCAGGCTCTACTTGAGCTAAAGTCTTAAAAGGCATAACTCTCTTTGCCTTAGAGATCTTCTTTCTAAGTCTCCTCAAATAGTTCTTTTTTTTATTCTTAGTAGAAAAGTTGAGTCCAGAACTAGATCCTTCCTCAAAAATAGATTTGACTTCAGTGGGAGGCTCAACAACTGGCTCAGACTGTTTCTGGTCATTACTAATTACTGGCAAGGTAGGTGCAGATCCCACAATCAACTCAACCACTGGGGGAACTTCCTTACTGGCATCTAAACTAACAATCTGGTGTCCATCCATAGAGAGCTCAAGGGTACTGAATTCCATTCCAAAGATGATAGTGCTCCCTTGGTTATTAACAGTTGAGGATAACTCTCGGGCAAAAATGAAAATTAATTGGCCAGCCATTTGGGATTTTCTGAAAGTTAAAGAGAGGATTGAAATTAGATTTCTTTCAAGAGAAGTGGAAAAGAGTTCGTTATTTTGAAACATAAGGCTCGTAGGATAGTCTCAACCTTCCAACACATGTTGAGTGGTAGAAAACACCCAACACACGTCAGGAAAATAAAGAGACTAAGTACATGCCAAAAGAATGGTTTTCTAAAAAGGTCAACATTGTTAGCCCATAAGATGGTTGTATGGGGTAACATATGAAGGTTTGGAACTTGGAGAAAATTTTTATTATCTTGTTTTCTATGTTTTGAAGGGAATTTGAATTTTGAATGATTTAAGATGGGTTTAACTACAAAATCCAAAACACAACGGACAGAGTTTCCCCTTGCCCGAAGGCTTGTGGAATTGCAAGAAAAACCCAAGTAAAGCAAATAGTCTAACCCTCCTCATTCCTAAAAGTTAAAGGAGAGTAAAGGGGTTAAGACTAAAATACTTCAAAACTTCTTAAAATCAAAGATTTTTCAAACTCCTTTCAATCTTAAAGGTTGATATATTGAATGTGACATTTGTTAATCATAATTTTAAAAAGAACACTTAGTGACCTGATTTGACACTGTCGCCTCATAGGAAATCCCAGGGCAGAAGGTCAAAATCAGTACGATTAAGTTAGTATGTAACAAATTTTGGGAGGTAGAACCTCTCTTTTAATATTTTAAATCATTTTTAGATGTTGTCCACACTCCCCCAAGGAAGAAATGGGTTGAGGGACCAACTGAAGGAAGGTAGTTAAGACTACCGAAGAAACAAAATTTCATTCTTATTAAAGATGGAGAGAGAGATTTGTCCCACCGGGCGTGCCATTTTTATTGGTGGAATTTTGAAAACAGGTTTTGAAAAATATTAGTTTTCTTTGGGAATTTTAAAATTTAGATTTAACTCTAATTCTAAGGTTGAATCAACTCGGTAGAAAAAGCATATCACCCCTAAGGATGTAAATGAAATTTCATAACGATGTTCAGACTTAGAATTATGAAAACTCATCTTGAATATCATGACCGGATTCTAAAGAGAACTTCGTATGGCTCCGAAGGAACAGAATAAAGTTCAACTAAATATCCGATTATGATATTCAAGAAGTATGATCGTCGAATTCACATCCTAAGCCTTATCGAAGAAGGATGTATCTCCCCAAAGGGAGATGCAACATTCAATGATAATTATTCTAATGTAATAATGACGATCATTCTTTAACTTTTTCTCAAAGAAATCTAATAAGATTTTAGAAAAATTAATTTTAAAATTAGGTGCGTGTGTGGTTCCAAATCTTCTACGAGCGCAAGCCCTCGTAGTTAATTATATCGTAGGGAGACAAAATCCCATACAAAAAACTCTCGATTAAAATAGTGATGAAATTTTGTTAGATTTTCTAGGAGTGATATCAAAAATGAATGGAATTTTGGAAAATCAAGAGGGAATGGATCAAGATTGAGCATTTATTAATAGAGTCGAGGGAAGAGAGGTAGGGGACACTTTGAGATTCCAGAACTATCCGGAAGTGTCCCAACTTAATCTAAGTGTTGGGATTTTGTTTTAGGATTGAAATGAAACTTTAATTAGAGTTGAGCATTTTATTAGAAATTTGGGATTATATTCCCGAAATTTGGGGTCTTATAATCAAAAATCTGCCCCGGATCCTAAGTCTAATTTGGACACTGGATCACAGTCGTCCGAACCTAACTAAGGAAGTGCAATGCCTGGATTTACCCCAGCCTGGATTGGGGAGCCAGCTAACCACCTAATCGATTTAAAAGAGATGAGTCCGGTCTTTTATGTAAGAGTGGTAGGGATGTTGTAATTAAAGTTTTGGAGAGTTGGGGCCGACATCTAGAGATTTTCCTAATTGGCCCCTTTGACTTATGTTGGGTGC
>NW_021320007.1:7347-29820 GCF_001605985.2 Dendrobium catenatum | reverse complement strand
GAAGTTTATTTCACCTTCCTTGGGGCTAAGCTAAAAGCCTCGTAGGCCTGGGTTACCCAGTAGCAATCAGGGTTAATTAAGTTACTTCAAATTTTTTGTAATTAAGGAATTGATTAATATAAAAAAAAGGTTGTTTACTGATTTTAAAGGGATTGTTAAGGATTTTATTAACCTATTAGGAAAATTTTGGAGTTTAGAGAAAACTGGAGATCCTTAGAGTTATCCAGGTATACTAGCTAAAGGAGTAAAACTTGACTTTTAGAATTAGAGTTGATCATAAGGGTTTCAGATTTTTAATATATACTAGACCTAATTATGAGTTATTAGACAGGTAGTACGTTCAATTTGGGATTTTCTATCAAAAGTTATGAGTTTTAGAAGTTTTGACCCGTTTTGACCTAAGGTTGCCTAAAATGTTGACTTCTTAATCTTAACTAAATTATAGAGGTTTAATATTTTTAGATAATAGTATATCCTAATTGAAGTCATTATCCATTGAGTTTGATTAATTTAAATTTCTCTATAATTAGTAATGAATTTTGGAAGTTTTACGTATTCGTAGGGATTACAAAATTATTATAACTAAGGGGCTACTTAAGGGTTTGAACTCAAATGAATCCCAAACTCCTTGAGATCAGTTCCAAAGGTCATAAATGACCTAAGGACAGATCATCAAGTGTTTAAAGGCCTTTTGGGATTTTTAATGATTTTTTTTTTTGAATTAATAAAACTGATTGACCTTTGATTTTACCTAAGGACTAAATTAAGAAAAATTTGGAAGTCAATTTAAGAGGGTTTAAATTCTCATTGATTAAGGGATTAATTAGGAACAATTATAAACATTTTAATAGATTATATGAGTTAAAGGTAGTTCATTATCAATTGATTAGGGTTAATAGGCCATTTCTAAGAAGGATTGTTTTGAGGCTCCTACTTGGGGAAAAAAATGAACTCCAAATTTGATGAAATTTGGACCATAAGATCATCTGACCCAAAGGACCAAACCCACCAAATTTGAGCTCAAATGGAGTACTCTAAGGTGGTTAACTAAACCACCCAAGGTGAGCTCTAAGTTACCTTCAAACCACTATAGGTTTCTATCCTAAACTTGGATTGGGGCAAAATTAGTGGCTCTACACCCCTTATCATACACATCATCACCACACAAGGAATCACACTCTAAATCTCATTGGATAGGTCTATACCTCATTTTGAATATAAGGGTCAAACCATGACCCTTAAACTCAAAATTTGAGGAAAGTGCCCTTGAACATCTTAAAATGGGGAGATAAAATTTGGACATGTCAAAGATATGTTCAATTTCAATCTCCCAAAATTCCATGCCTCGTGGACTTGTATTCAAAGAGTAATTAAATAAATTAATAAAATGCTCAAACTGAAATTAAACCTAACACTGACCTAACCAGGGCCTGGAAGCATAGGGATTTTGTAGATCTCCCTGAAACCTTTCCAATGAGTCTAAGAACACCTAATTTGGACAAGTATGGAGGGAGTTATGATTTTTTTAAGTTCCTTTAAATTTCTGGAATTATTAATTCAGCCATTACACAGTCAGCCGCCCTTTACACGCGCCGCGCATCGATTGGCTGGGCAATGATTGGCGCTAATAGTTAACGGTTCGATTAACCACAACCGTTGGATGGCAGATCGGACGGCTAGGATTAAAGCGCTATGATACCGCGGGATCTAATCTGAGCTATTGATCGAAATCAACGGCTGAGATTACGTCTTCAACCTCCCACACGTATAAAAGACCGTAAGGCTTCTCCAACGTGATCCGGGCGATCCCGCCTGCAAACTCCGATGAAATTTCACGGGGAGGATCAGGACAGTGGATGACTTCAATCCAATGGTGGAAATCCGTTGGGGGTGAAGGTTTCCTTCACACTTGACCGGACTACCTAGCTAGGGAGCTCGGGATGAAAAGATTACCGAAGCTTCAGGGGACGATGGCGAACTGATCTCCTTCAGACGTCGGGACCGGAGGATGGCCGAAGGTGCGACTTCGAGCGGGATGCCGGAAGCTTTCACGGGCGCTTGCTCGAACGAGTGAAGGGATCGATATTTGAACTCGAAGGGAGAGACTGGGAGGTCGATGGAGCTCTGTGAAATGATTTCGAATGATTTTTGGATCCTTCAACACTCTGGGGAGCTCTACCCTATTTGGCCACCTCTCACCGACTTGGACTGCCGAGATTGAGCTGGTGGGGGCTCGGATTGATGCAAGGTGGAACATGGCGACGTCGTAGGGAGTTCGTGGGGATCAAACTGGTGGGCAACAGCTTTGATTCAGGGGTAGTTGGGGGGGGGGGGACCACCGGAACTCGTTTTCCATTGGTTCCGACCGCCGCCGTCCGTGGTTTGGGTCGGGATGACTGGGGGAGGCCGATGGGGACACGCCGGAGTTGAGGGTGGAGTCAATTTGGCCTGAGAATGTCTGGATTGAGTTGGTGGCTGGGTTGGACTCAGACCTGCTCGGTTCGAGTCGAATTGAGCTCGATCCAGGTCAGGTCAGACCCTGGGTTTGGTATTGGAGATAGGTCTGGGTCTGGTGCACCCAATACAAGTGGTAATTGGATCCAAATTGGTCTGGGTTAAAAGATGGGTCGAGTTGGTCCAAATCTGCTCAGTTTGAGTCGATTTGGGCTCAACCCAGGTCAGGCCAAACCTTGGGCTTAAGGTGGGAAGTGGGTCTGGGTCTGGTGGACCCAATGCTAGTGGAAATTGGGTCCAATTTGATCTGAGTTGGAAGATGGCTCAGGTCCATGTGTTTTTGGCTACTTTGGGCTAGCCTAAAACCTAACCCAGGTTAGCCCAGAGCATGGGCTGGCTGGAGGAGGTGTGTTGGACCTAGGGCACTTTGGGCTTAGATTAAGAATTGGCTCAATCCCAAGTGATCTTGGGCACTTTGGGTTAGCCTAACTCTTGACCCAAGTGAGCCCAAGGGTTGGGCTGGTCAAGGAAGGTGTATTAGGTCAATGGGAACCCAATGACACCTTGATTTCGATTCAATTTGATTAAGGTTAAGAGATGGTTCAAAGGAGACCTCTCTTTGGTCACTTGGGTCAAGCTAAATGGCTAACTCAAGTGAGCCCAAGGCTTGGACCTCCAAGAGAGGTCTCTTGGGTACCCAAGGGGTCATCCCTTACATTCAAAAGGACTTGGAGTGGACTTAATTTAAAGATTTGAGAGAGAAGGGGTGTAAGGGTTAATGGGTCAAACTTGGTTGATTTGGTCAACCAGGTTGACCCAAGGTCTGGGTTTGAGCTCAATAAGTTGGGTTTCATGTTTGAAACTTGTTGAAGGTGGTTTCAAAGAATTTGGAGTTGATTTGAGTTGAAATGGGCATTTGAAATCTCATAGGGGTATTTTGGTCAATTTTGACTCATTGGTCAACTAGGGTCAAAAATGGGTCTGAAAAATGTAGTTTACTGCTCAATGGGTTACAATCAAAAGTCTGGAAGTGATTGGAGGCTTTGATGAGGGCTCCAAGATCAAATTCTTCAAGGTGTTAGGTCCAATGGCATAGGCTGTAAATATTTGAAGGTTTTACAGCCTTTGGATTTTGATTTAGATTCTGGGGTTAGAGACCTAAGAATAGGCTCAAAATTGGAGGGTAACCTCTAGAGACATGTCTTATCACTTTATAAGTGATAGAACCTGCATCAGAGGTCACTTGACTAGGTTTTGAAATGTTTAAAAAATATTTGAAAAAGGTCTTTAGGACAGGGCCTTAAGACTTTGGATTTGAGCCTGGATTTCTGGATTTGGAATGGATTTTAAGTTTGAATGATTAATATTGAAGTATCCAAATCATTTACAATCATGTTGTGATTGTTAATGAATGGATAGGGTCAAAGCTAGATCAAAGGTAGGATCAAAGTCTAGATTGAAGTTTGGATTCTTAAGTTGATTGGGCCAAAGTTTGGATATGTTTGAAGCTTGAATTTATTTGGATTTGAACTGAAGGAAGTTTGAGATTTGAATTGATCAAAGGTTGGGATTAACTTGAAGTTGAAGTTGATCAAAGGTAGGGATTAACTTGAAGTTGATCAAAGGTAGGGATTGATTTGAGTCTAGATTGGTCCTAGGATCTAGAATCTAGAGGGGCTCTAGAATTTGGGATATGGAAGAATCCTAAGCTCTAGAGCAGGCTTTAAGGTCTTGTATCTAGAAAAGAATCTTAAGCTCTAGAGTAGGCCCTATGGTCTGGCTCTAGGAAAGAATCTTAAGCTCTAGAAGTAGGCCCTAAGGTCTGGCTCTAGAAAAGAATCTTAAAGTCTAGAGTGGATCCTAGAATCTAGGATTGATCTGGGGTTTGGAAGGGCCTTAGTGACCTCATACAAAAATGAGGTCAACATGCACTAAACTCAGTGTCTCTCCTTTAGCCCCCACAGCTAGGCGGAGAAGCCCTTACAAAATCACTTCCACCTTCCCCGGTGCTGTGGATTCGCCGGGTCCTTTGATGCCAAAGAGATCTTCTTCTTCTGTGAACTTCTCTCAAGATAAGCCTTGAATCCGACGGTACTAAGGTGCAAGCTTGCTGGAGCAACCGTGTGGAATCCCCCTCCACACTCGCTTAAGTCCCCCCTCACAGGATCTTCTCTCTCTCCAAAACTTCACCCTTTCCTCACTCCCTTTTAAGCTCTCTTTTCATGTTTTCTCCAAAAGAACGAAGCTACAATGGTTTCCAAAGACACTTACAAAAGTGCATAGTCAAAATCTTAAATAGAAGATCTCAAAATGAGCTCATTAATGCAACTTGTCGACTTTATCATCCAGGCCGATCAGTATAAATTATGCTCAATCAGCCCAATCAGTTAGGGACGATTAGACAATTTTGGTTATATCATCCAGGCCGATAGGATATCATCCAGGACGATGAGTTCAAATATGAGGAAAATCATCCTGAATATCGCCCTAAAAAGTTGTCCGATGTCAAATCGGCCCAGACGATCCTGCGATCAGCCCGGCCGATGTGATCATATAAACCACCATTAATTACTTTCCTTAATTGCCATATTAATTTAAGAAAAATTGAGCTAGATCGGCCACGCCGATCCTTATAGGCCAGGCCGATCCTGGTAGGCCAGGATGATCCACCGGGATGATGTCCAAAAATAAGTAATTTTTAAATAGATCTGGTGGCAGATTCTTTCTAATTTGAGCCTATCATTCTGGCTGATACAAAATTATCCAGGTCGAAGTTCTTTATGACGGTTGCCTTAATGACGATGATGCCCTAATTAGGGTTTTTATTTTTGAACCGATCGTCCAGGCCGATATAAATATTTTCCCGGATGATGTTACCAAAAATAGTAATTTCTAGGGAACAGTCAGAAAATCTTTTAAGGTGCATGTGTGTAAAGTTACATAGCTTTAGGAGCCACACCAATTACAAAAGACTCAAGAAAGGAAAAAAGGTTCAAACGGACTCAGACCTAGTCTAACCAATCTTGAGCTGATTCCAAATTGCAGTCTGATCTTGTGGAGCTGAAATGTCAATAGATAAGGCAGTCGTAAAGAAATAAGATTGTTTGCTATCATCAAAATCATAAACCATGAAAACAGATCCGTAACAATCTCCCCTTTTTGATGATGTAAAACATTGCTATTTGAATTTGCAAAGAAGAAAACATTTTCTCCTAATCTCCCCCTTACTAGAATAAAACTTTTAAAAATAGGGGAGATAAAAATTTTTGTTGTTTTTAATTTTTTGAAAAAAAAATACAAGAAAAAGGATATAAATTCAACAGTACGTTCTCCCCCTTTGATATTATCAAAAAGAGAAGGGGCACAAATAATAAGAACAAAATGATTAAAAGATAAGAATGATCCCTAATCTTATGAACAAAATAAATATTCTTAAAATGAGAAAGTTACATCTTGGTTTTAATAAAAAAACTTAGTAGAATTGTATTGACAACGCATAACCTAGAAAAGGTTAGAAATTCAGAATTTGATAATCTAAACTTTAGTTCTTTTAAAAGGCTCAAAAAGTTTTTAATTTAATATCTAAACTAAGGAATAAATTAGAGAAGAAATAGTTATTTTTTAAAACTCCTTCCATAAAATATATCTAATAAAATATTAATGAATGAATTGTTGAATTAGAAATCATGATTTTCAAACTCAAGTATCAAAAGTATCAAGGGTTTTCTTAAGCATTAAGAAGTATAAGAATGGTAAGCGTTAAATTTTGTGGGCTCCTTTATGCCTCTTGACCATTGTTTGCCGCACTGTGCATCTTTTCATTTTTGATACACTTTATGTATTCCTTTTTTTTCAATTTGGCGTCTTTGCGTATCTTTTATTTTTGGCATCATTGGCTAATTTTTTGAATATGCTACCTTTATGAAATCTTAAAAACAAAAGTAAACCCATCCTATTCTCAAAGCAAATTTTTTAATTAAGAAAATTATGAGTTAGATTCAACAACTTGCAAAAGATCCCTATGCGATAAATAAAATGTTGGGAGATAAAAAGTTTTAGTTTTAAAAACTAATTTAAAATATGAAAAAGATTTTAAATCAAAAATACAATAACGTCTTTTAGGAAATAGAGATTGATAATAAAAAAATATGAGTTTCTTTCCTTTGATTGTTTTTAGAGAAGTCAAACATAATTTTCATATGAATTAAAAAAAAAAGAGGTAGGTTTTTCATTTTTAGAAAGGTGAGCATGTGTGTTGATCAGAGAAAACACATGAAAAGAAAATTAAAGATAAAGACATAAAAATAATTTAACGAAATAGAAAAGAAAGAAAAAAAATAATAAATAAAAAATAAAATCATATTTACAAAAAAAGAGAAAACATAACATGCAAACATGAAAGTACACCCAAAACAATTTAAGCATGATCTTCTTCCTGATAAGATGATTCAGAAGCAATATTTGCCCAAGAAATTTTTTACTTTTCA
This sequence comes from Dendrobium catenatum, assembly GCF_001605985.2. Taxonomy (NCBI): domain Eukaryota; kingdom Viridiplantae; phylum Streptophyta; class Magnoliopsida; order Asparagales; family Orchidaceae; genus Dendrobium; species Dendrobium catenatum. Next base: position 22,879 of record NW_021320007.1, on the reverse strand, counting down.
TTATTTCTCGAGTTTATAATTTGCTTTGCCTTACACTTTTCTTTTGTAAGAAGAATTCTCAAATTAGGGCACTGATTTTTCATATATCTAGGCTTCCTACATCCAAAATAAATAACATCAGAAGAAATATTAATATTCTTACCATTTTTACCTTTATTCCACTTTTGTTGATACTTATGCTTTGGTGAGTCTTTTGATTTGCTTGTCAAGTCATTGCTTTCATCACCAACTAAGCTACCTTTTTCTGTATCTTTAGCATTTAGCACTATCGTTTTACATGCATCCAAAAGTCTTTGACCAAAACTTTGCTCATAGACAATGAGTGAGCCAATCAAATTATCAATAGAATATTTATTCAAATCTTTTTCTTCACAAATGGCAACAACTTTAGCATCAAACTTATCTTGTAGACAACGAAGAATTTTATTTACTTTTTCAAAGTTTGAAAGTTCTTTTCCTAAGGCATGCAATAATGTTACAATTTGAATAAACCTAATATAAATGTATAAGATTGTTTCATAAGGTTTCATGCAAAACAATTCATAATCATGCATTAAAATATTAACCTTGGATTGCTTGATTCACTAGTGCCTTCGTATATAGTGTGTAGTTTATCTCAAATTTCCTTACCAGTAGTGCACGTGGATACTAACATAAAATCCTTAGAATTTAAAGCACAAAAAAATAATTTAAAGATTTTACATTCAATTGAGCATTGATTTGTTCTGCACTATTCCATTGATTAAAAGGAATATTAGTTTTAATTCTATCTATAACACATGACGGTAATGAAAAACCAGTTAAAATCATTTGCCACATTTAAAAATCAATTGCTTGCAAGAAAGTAGACATGCGAATTTTCCAAAAATCAAAAGTAATATTTTCAAATAAAGGTGGTCTGGTGATTGAATAACCTTCCATAAAATTGCAATTACAAAAATTAGCCATGGATCAAAATTCAAAAGTTTTCAAAAACTTATTTTTATGAATCTCACTCTGATACCACTTAAAAGTTTGTTAGGGATGTTAGGCCCCTTAAGAACTGACCCAAGCCTAATTAATAGAGAGGTGAATTGGTAATTAAATTAAACATAATCTAAAAACTAGAATCAAGATTCACCACTATGAAAACCAAAGTGTGAAAAAATAAATGCAGAAATAATAAAGGAAAGAACACACCAGATTTATAGTGGTTCAGTCAAACCTTGACCTATGTCCACTCCTTGGAGGAACCCTCTGAGTATTGCACTAAACTCAGTGTCTCACCTTTAGCCCCCACAGCTAGTCAGAGAAGCCCTTACAAAATCACTTCCACCTTCTCCGGTGCGATAGAGTCACCGGGTCCTTTGACACCAAAGAGATCTTCTTCTTCTGTGAACTTCCCTCAAGACAAGCCTTGAATCTGACGGTACTAAGGTGCAAGCTTGCCGGAGCAACCATGTGGAATCTCCCTCCACACTCCCTTAAGTCCCCCCTCATAAGAGCTTCTTCCTCTCTCAAGCTTCACCCTTTCCTCAATCCCTTTCAAGCTCTCTCTTCAAGTTTCCCCCAAAAGAATGAAGCTGCAATGACTGCCAAAGACACTTATAAAAGTGCATAGTCAAAAGCTTAAATAGAAGATCTCAAAATGAACTCATTAATACAACCTACCGACTTTATCATCTAGGCTGATATAAATATCAGCCTAGCCGATCAGCATAAATTATGCTCAATCAGCCCGATTGGTTAGGGATGATTAGATAATTTTTGGTAATATCTTCCAGGCTGATAGGATATCGTCTTGGATGATGAGTTCAAACATAAGAAAAATTGTCCTAAACATCACCCTTAAAAGAAGCTGGCCGATATCGAATCGTCCCAAACGATCCTGTGATTGGCCTGGCCGATGTGATCATGCAAACCACCATTAATTGCTTTTCTTAATTGCCAGATTAATTTAAGAAAAATTGTGATGGATCGACTAGGCCGATCCACCCAGACGATGTTAAAAAATAAGTAATTCCTAAATAGATCTGGAGACAGATTCTTTCTGATTTGTGCTTATCATCTTGGTCGATATAAAATCATCCAGGCCGATGTTCTTTATGACGGCTTCCTTAATGAGGATGATGCCCTAATTAGGGTTTATATTTTTTAATCGATCGTCCATGCCGATATAAATATTATCCCGGATGATGTTACCAAAAATAGTAAACTCTAAGGAACAGTCAGAAAATCTTCCAAGGTGCGTGTGTGCAATGTTACATAGCTTCAGGAGCCACACTAATTACAAAAGACTCAATAAAGGAAAAAATGTACTAATAGACTCAGACCTAGTCTACCCAATCTTTAGCTGATTCCAAATTGCAGTCTGATCTTATGGACCTGAAATGTCAGTAGATAAGGCATTCATAGAGAAATAAGAGTGTTTGCTATCATCAAAATCATAAACCATGAAAACAGATCCACAACATTGTGGACCTAAAACAATAGTAGGCAAGGCAATCGTAAAAAAATAGAATGGTTTGATATCATCAAAATTATATTCCTAAAATCATATTTATAATAATCTCTCCCTTTTTGATGTTGACAAATCAAAACAATTTAAGCTATTCAATAAAAAAAAATAGTGTAAATCCAGAAGTTCAAAAGAAGTTCAAATTTTACTAAAAAATGAATACATTATACAGTACAACTACTCCCCCTTTTGACATCACCAAAAGGAGGAGGGAAATAGAAAAGAAACAAAATAGAAACTACCAAACATAAGTCAATTACATCAAAGAAAAAAAATGATATCATGAAAACAAACTAAAAGAAGCACGGCCCCTGATCATGAGAAGGATGTGGTGGTGGAGGCTGAAAGAAATTGGAAAGAGTAACAAACTGCTCCCTAAACTAGGCTATATTATAGTCATGCTGGCGCTACTGGTGAGCCATGTAAGAGTAAAACCGACCAACATCCTCCACATGTTGTTGCTCCTATGCAGAAATATAGGACTCGAACTATTCCACCCACTGGTCGAATAGCTCCACCAGCTAATCTAGCTAAGAGTGCTAGCAAAGTGGAGCAGGTGCAAGAATACGTTTAAGAGATGCCTCATCCTCTGGTCCCTTAGCTTCCTCATGCTCTAGGTGGAAATGAGTACTGTGAAGAATGTGAAAATAGTTGTTGGCGTAGAAGGCAAGCTGAAAGTTTGGAGGGGCTGGATATTGAAGGTTGTATTTGGATTCTAACACATAAGCTCTGATGTGTTCAAGTGCAAGGTTAGGTTTCCTCCTATGTCCTAGATCCCTAAAGCTTATGAGGTGCTTAATGTAGTGAAAAATCAAATCAGTTGCATTAATTTCATGATGGACCATGATATAGAAAGTGGTGATCGAAAGGAGCGGAGTAATATGGACACGATCACTGACTTTCAGAAGAACTAAAGTACGAAGGACATGTTGGATTGTCCAAGCATCTTTGAGTAAGCTAATAGACTCCCCAACATAATAGGAGATAGTAGTGTTCCTAAGAAAGTGATTGGCCAGAACCTAGTAAAAATTGGGGTCTTGAGATAAGAGGTGAAGCTTATCTCCTGAGGTAGACAATTGCAAGAGCTCATGATAATCTTGATACGTGATCTCAATTGGACGCCTATTAACATAAGACTAGAGTGAAGTGAAGGAGGAGTTGATTTTAAGACTAGCAAAAAACTTGAGAAGCATTTCAGAGTTGAAAGGAATGATAAGTGTAAGGATAAAAGTTAGTGAGGTGTGTGCAAAAAGGTTGAGTACATGATAAGAAAGCGTACTTAGGTTGACAGTTCGGGATAAGGTGATCCCGACTATCTTGTAATAGAGATAAACAGCTTGGTCAGCCTCCTTAGTGAAATAAGGGTCAAGATTGGCCCTCGAGGAGCTTCCCAAAGCCATACGAGAATTCTTTCCACCAGCCATGAGCATGAAGAATAGAGAAATAGTGAAAGCAAGGATGAATGAAGAATTCTTGGGTGAGAAGAAAAGTTTGCAATCCTTAGTTTAAAAAGAAATAAACAGATCATCCAGGACGATCAGGTGAAATAATTGTGTTTGGGACAATTGGTCAAAAAAGTGGTAATATCATCCAGGATGATTAGACATCATTTGGATGATAAGACACAAGTGATCGTCCCAATGAGTCATGCTAGATGACCATTGAAAAAGTAGATCATCTATGATGATTAGGTAGATTGTTCAGGATGATCGACTATAATTGATCGTACTAGCTGAATTTAAAATATTTACCAACTTTTTTCATGTGGATTGTTCAGGATGAACAGGTGGATCGTCTAGAATGATCACCAATAATTGAGCAAAAGTTGTAAAGATTATCTAGGATAAGGAGGATCATATATGATGATCATAAATTATTGAAGTAGAAGACGATCAGATCATTCAAAATGATAATGGATCATTTAGGATGATGTGACCAAATATTGAAAATATGGAGATGGATGGAGATGATCAGAGAAGGCCCAAAAACACAAAAAATAATATTAAAATATAAAAATAAAATACAAAAAAGATTAAAAAACAAAAGGAAAGAAAATAAAGTTTTTTTAAATTAATGCACAAATATGATAAATTCTCCACGTGATTGAATTAAAAATTTATAAGAATAATGAGTTAACATCATCAAAATTCAAAAAATAGAAGAATAGTCGATCCTGTTAGCCCTAGCTCATACTTCTCTTAGGGCAAATCGTCTTTTGAAAAGGAAAGAACTAACTTAGAAAAACCAATTGGTTAAGAAAAAGAGATCCTTTGAAAACTTGGTTCTAGATAAATATCTTATAAAATAATATACCAAAGTAATTTATCACAATCACGAAATTTGAAATCAAGCCTTTAAAAATATAAGTGACACATGAATTCTTCTAAGATTTAAAGATTTGAAAGAGAAGGAAGCTTGACTTTGGGGGACTCATTTTATGCTTCTTGTCAATTAATTGGCATACTTTGTGCATATTTTGATTTTTGATACACTTTGTGTATCTTTAAAAAAAAAAATTGCAGTCAATGCGTATCTTTTTTTTGTTGGGTCTCATTTTATGCCCTTGACATTTTTGTAAGCAAGATTCCTTTCGAAATTCTTAAATAATCTTAGTTTTGAGTATATTTTCAAGATATTAGATAAGAAAAACTCACTCTCTAATATAAGGAAGAATAAACCACAAAACATAATCAAATTCATATGATAAATTCAATGACAAGATTATGAAAGTTATAAAGTAATATAAAGACTTTGAACATTATATATATATATATGATAGATTACTATAGCAAGATAGAAAAGATCTCAATTGTAAAGCCAGTTGTTAAATTGAGATAGATTTTTATTTAGAAAAAAAAATTACACCACTAAAAGATGTTAGAGGGAGGGAAATAATCAATGGTGTTTCTCCCTTTAACTAATTTAGGGATGTCAGACATTGACTATAAATTTTCAAAAATAAGAACAAGGCATAAAATATCATTTCAACAATGACCAAAAAGGAAAAAGCAAAGAGAACATAAGAGATGAAAATACCACAAAATAATAACAAATAAAAATCAACACACAAAATTAAAAAAAATGAATAAAAAAGAACAACAAGCAATATATCAAAAACCATACAGATTAGAATGGATTAAGCAACAAGTTCATGAAATTATGTGTCGTAAGCCTGTGCTGTCCAAGTACCACATACTCTCACGAGGTCTTTTGTGAGAGCAAGCCTACAAAATTATCAAACGTCAGATTTAGGAACCCAAAAAAGTTTGAGTCTCTTCTTATGAAAGGAACAAAGCAATGCATGATTGTTATGCTGTGAATCATGCAATTTGGGTCTCTATGTGTACTATAGAAAATGGAGAAAGTGTGTGAAATGTATCCTAGTATGCCACATGAAAAATATCTAACACCAAGAAAAAGATTTACTAATCCACTCTGGTGGTGATACTTCTTCTTAACATTATGTGATGCATGCAAAGTAGGTTTATCATTTTCAAAGCTTTGAGCTTTTCTAACTTCTTAAACTCCTTTTCTAACTCAGCATGAAATGACCTGAAGGAATGAAAGAATCATGTGAATTAGTTAATTCATTATGCTTTTTATTTAACTCATCAAGTAAAGACATGTGATTTCTATCAATTTGGGCATGATCTTTATATAATACTTCATGCTCTTTTCGTAAATTTAAAAACTCCAACTTAAGACTAGCTTGTGATTTCTTAAGTTTCATATATGATGAAATAATTTTATCACAAACTTCAAGTAATTGTTCGTATCTTAGTTCACATACCTCTTCTTGGTTTGACTGACCAAGATGATCATCGACCATGAAGAATAAGTTTGTTATATCCTTCTTAGCTTCAGTCTTATAGGTGTCAGATGTAGAATTCACCCAGAATGCCTTTTGGAACCACTTCTTATCCTTCCGGAACTTGGGTTTCTCCACCCTTCTTCTTGCTTGAGTGATCCTTAAGTATAAGATAATGACTTTGACATTTTCGATCTTCATGCATTCAAAATAAATAACATCAGAAGAACTTTTAAAATTTTTGGTATCCTTACCTTTTTTCCACTTCTGATAATGCTTATGATTTTTTCTTAGAAAGCTTTTGAATTGCCTAGTGATCAAGCAACATCATTTCTTTCAGACCTAGAAGAATTTGTATATGTATCGTTAGCTTTTAGCACCATAGTTTTCTCCTTCTTCTGACCTGCATCAAGTTATCTTTGGTTCACCTCTTGCTTGCAAGTAATGAGTGATGTAAGTAAGTTATCAATAAAATAAGTATTCAAATCCTTAGATTCAGTAATTACAGTAATTGTAGCATAAAAAAAAGAAGGCAAGCATCTCAAAATTTTATTAACTCTTTCATAGTAAGTTAGCTCTCTTCCTAAGGCATATAATGAGGTGAAAATTTGAGTAAACTTAGTATACATGTCAAGAATTAATTCAGTAGGTTTCATACAAAAAGTTTGTAGTCATGCAATAAAATATTCAACCTAGACTGCTTAATCTCATTTGTTCCCTCATAAGTAATATACAATCTATCTCAAATTTCTTTTCCAGTAGAACAAGTTGAAACACACATGTAATCTTCAAATTTTAAAGTATAGAAAAAATGATTCAAGTATTTTACATTTAGTTGCGCTAAATCCTTATCATAAAAAATCCATTCAGTAAAAGGAAGTTCAGTTTTAATATCATTAATTTTACAAGACAAAGGTGAATATCTATCCTTAACAAGCATGCATTTGTGATAGTCAATTGATTATAAAAACATAGACATACGAGTTTTTTAAAAAGTCAATAGGAATATTATCAAACAAAGGTAGTCGGGTAATAAAACACCTATTCGCAGTATTACGATTACCAAAGTTAGCCACTAATCAAAATTCAAAGTTTTCAAAAACTCATTTTTATGAATCCTGATCTGATACCACTTGAAAGTGCTTTGATATCTCTTGAAAGTTTATCAGGAATGTTAGGCCCTTATGAACTAGTCCAAGGCTAACCAAGAGGGGGAGGGGGGGGGGGGGGGGGGGGGGGGGGGGGGGGGTGGGGGGGGGCGGGGTAAATTGGTATTTAAAAATTTCTCCAATCAAAATCACAAACACACCCAAACAATCATCATAGAAATTGAAGTACAAAAATTAAATGTGGAATAATATTAAGAAAGAACACACCATATTTTATAGTAGTTTTGTCAACATAACCTACATCCACACCCTGGAGTCTCTCCTCTAGGTATTGCACTAAACTTAGTGTCTCTCCTTTTTGCCCCATAATAAGGTGGAGAAGCCCATATAAAAACTCCTTTCCACCTACCCCGGTGAGGTAGAGAACCCAACTCCTTTTGCTTCCTGCTAAAGCAGGCAGAGAATCAAACTCCTTTTGCTTTCTCTTGAAGTAAGTTGAATTTTTCTTCCTCTTGAAAGACGTAGAGAACCTTGATTTATTATTGAAGTAGACCTCTCTCGAACCTCAAAGAAACTAGGGATAACGACCAGAGAAGACAACTCGGATCCTTGCTTAGAGCAACCTTTATGAAACCCCTCAAAAACTCCCCCTCATAAGATTCTCTCTCTCTCTCTCTCTCTCTCTCTCTCTCTCTCTCTCTCTCTCTTTCTCTCTCCCTTGCTCTCCCTCTCCTCTTGGCTCTCTCAGGTCAAGATACAAGTAAAATATCTCCTCTTGAGAAAACAAGAGATCTTTTACACATGGGCTCCAAAATTTCCCTAATTTGCAACTAATCGTTAAATATCATCTAGGACGATTGACCAATCATACTGTACAATCAGTTCAAATCTAGCTTAATCAGTCAGGACAATTTTGGAGAGTCTAGACTATTTGGGAGAGTCTTGATGATTAGGAGGTTTCTTTGTTGAGATCATCCAAGATGATATACTATCCTCCTATACAATTAGTTCAAGTTGACAATTATTATCCAGACCATCGCCCTGGATAGTTGTCTGGATAATGAAAAAGTAACTTAATTGTCCAGGCCGATCTCATGATCATTCGAGATGATTAGTTCAAAATGTCACATATCATCCAGAACATTGCCCTAGATGGATGTCTGGATGATGAAAAAATAACTTGATCATCTAATCCGATCTCACAATCATCCGGGATGTTAGTATAAAACATTACATGTCGGCAAGAATATTGCCCTGAATAGAGCCATGCTGATTATGGATCATCCAGGAAGAACTAAAGTTTGATAACTAATTGTCTCTGATGATCCTTTGATCGTCTAGGATGATATGATTAAGCTATCAAACCTTAATTACTTTCCTTAATTACCAAACTAATTTAGGCATAATTATAGTGCATCATAAAGGATGACATCCAAAAATAGAACATGATGAATTGGATCTAATAGCTGATTCTTTCTGATTTGATCCTATCATTCCGAATGATGATAATATCGTCCAAGATGATTTGCTTAATTGTTATTGCCTTAACCAGGATACCAAAATTAGGGTTTTTATTTTTAGCTAATCATCCAGGATGATTTGGGATCATCCCGGATAATGTGATAAAAAATAGAGAACAGTAAAAACATATAAAATTTTTCTCCCAAGTGTGTATGTGCATGGTTACCTAGCATTAGGATCCACATTGTTACAATGGACTCAAAAAAGGTAAAAGACACTTAATGTACATTACAAGCTAACTCAATCCTAATCTACCCAATCTTGAGTTAGTTTGATTTGCAATTTGTTCTTATGGACCTGAAATGTTAGTAGGCTAGGTAGTCGTAGAAAAATATAAATGTTTGTTATCATCATGTTGGTGGAATTTTGAAAACAGGTATTGAAAAATATTAGTTTTCTTTGGGAATTTTAAAATCTAGATTGAATTCTAATTCTAGAGTCGAATCAACTCGATAGAAAAAGTATATCATCCCGAAGGACGAAAATAAAATTCCATAACGATGTTCAGACTTAGAATTATGAACATAATCTTGAATATCATGACCAGATTCTAAGGAGAACTTTGCATGGCCCCGGGGGAACAAAGTAAAGTTCAACTAAATCTTTAGTTATGATATTCAAAAAGTGTGATCATCGAATTCACATCCAAAGCCTTATCAAAGAAGGATGTATCTCCCTAAGGGGAGATAACACTTTTCAATGGTAATTCTTCTAATGTAATAACGACGATCATCTCGTAGTTAATTACATCATAGGGAGACAAAGTTCCCCATGAAAACTCTCGATTAAAATAGTAATGAAATTTTGTTAGATTTTCTAAGAGTGATATCAAAAACGAATAGGATTTTTGGAAAATCAAAAGGGAATGGAACAAGATTGAATATTTATTAACAGAATCGAGGGAAGAGAGGTAGGGAAAACCTTGAGATTCCAGAACAATCTGGAAGAGTCCCAACTTAATCAAAGTGTTGGGCTTTACGTTTTATGATTGAAAAGAAGCTTTAATTAGAGTTGAGCATTTTATTAGAAATTTTGGATTATATTCCTGAAATTTGGGGTCTTATAATCAAAAATCTGCCCCAGATCCTAAGTCTAATTTGGACACTGGACCACAGTCGTCCGAACCTAACTAATGCAATGTAATGCCTGGACTTACCCCGGACTGGATTGGGGAGCCAGCTAACCACCTAATCGATTTAAAAGAGATGAGTTTGGTCATTTATGAAAGAGTGGTAGGGATGTTGTACTTAAAGTTTTGGAGAGTTAGGGCCGACATCTAAAAATTTTCGTAATTGGCCCTTTTGATTTATGTTGGGTGCTAAGATACTAAAACTGATGCAATTAAAATTTTGACTCTTTTAATTTGTTTCTAATGCAATGCATGCTGGTCGACGACTTCCAAATCAAATATGCTTGAAATTAAGAAAACAGGCTTATAAATTAATTTTTTTAGAAGACTGGACTTCCCCAGGTCTGGCACCTCGTCCTCATAGGTCAGACTATTAGGACACTACCCGCAGAAGGGGAAGGGTCTAAAGCAAGGAAAGAGTAGTGCAGAAATATGCATGCGACCCCGGGGTCGATCCCTGGCTAATTCCCTAGATTCGTTATCTTTCTATGTTATTTAGACTCACTAAAATTTTAGACATTTAAAATTTTGAGTAGAAAACTTTCACACCCTCAGGAGTCTCACGTATCCAGGCTAAAACAAAAGCGGCACACAATCGCCAAAAAACTAAGAAAAGCAGGTAATCCTAAAGGCAATTAATTCAACACATCAAATATAAATTAACTAATTAATAAATGTCCATAGGCAGAATTGCCTTGCTTATTACAAACCAGGGTTTTACGAAAAGTAGAGTGGCCGGGCACCACTGACAACAACCCGGATTCTAAGCCTAATAATAACGCAAGTTATTTTGAGTGGGATACTCTTAATCTTCAAGTCTTCAGTCTTGTTCTTCTTTGGACTCCTTTTCTTCAAACCCCTTGGATTCATCATGGTAAACTACCCAAATGAATAAGAGGGCAGTTCCCTTTTAAGGGGAAGGCCACTCTTTCCTCTTTGGGTATAGAAAAAGTATGATCCAAATTTGGATTTCCAAATGGAAAAGGTATGTTTCCATTTGGAAAAATCCGGCACACAGCAGTAAAGTAAACACCGGCCTAACCTAGATCTAGAGTTGGTTGTCCTAGCACATCATCTAAAGTGTGTGTAGAAGGCCGTGTGGCAAGGGTAGATCCTAAGTTGGGTGATTAATCAAGGTTGTCTGAGGTTCTGAGTTTGTTGAAGCTTAAAAAGGGGGATTTAGGTTGAACTTTAAGTATTAGTGAATTAGGAATTTTAATTAAATATATTTTAAAAGTTAATTGACTACTACCTTTGTTTCACACCGAGGCCGTGAAGTTTATTTCACCTTCCTTGGGGCTAAGCTAAAAGCCTTGAAGGCCTGGGTTACCCAGTAGCAATCGGAGTTAAGACCTCAGACAACTATGAGTTATTAGACAGGTAGTACGTTCAATTTGCGGTTTTTTATCAAAAGTTATGAATTTTAGAAGTTTTGACCCGTTTTGACCTAAGGTTGCCTAAAATGTTGACTTCTTGATCTTAACTAAATTACGGAGGTTTAAAATTTTTAGAGAATAGTAGATCCTAATTGAAGTCATTAGACATTGAGTTTGATTAATTTAAATTTCTCTATAATTAGTAGTGAATTTTGGAAGTTTTACGTATTCGTAGGGATTACCAAATTATTATAACTAAGGGGCTACTTAAGGGTTTGAACCCAAATGAGTCCCAAACTCCTTGAGATTAGTTCCAAAGGTCATAAATGTCCTAAGGATAGATCATCAAGTGTTTAAAGGCCTTTTGGGATTTTTATTGTTTTTTTTAATTAATAAAACTGATTAACCTTTGATTTTACCTAAGGACTAAATTAAGACAAATTTGGAAGTCAATTTAAGAGGGTTTTAATTCTCATTGATTATGGGATTAATTAGGAACAATTATAAACATTTTAATAGATTTTATGAGTTAAATGTAGTTAATTATGATTTGATTAGGGTTAATAGGCCATTTCTATGAATGATAAGCAAATGAACTCCAAATTTGATAAAATTTGGACCATAGGATCACCTGACCCTAAGGACCAAACCCACCAAATTTGAGCTCAAATGGAGTACTCTAAGGTGGTTAACTAAACCACCCAAGGTCAGCTCTAAGTCACCTTCAAATCACTATAGGGATCTATCCTAAACTTGGATTGGGGCAAAATCAGTGGCTCTACACCCCTTGTCCTGCACATCATCATCAAAGACATGTTCAATTTCAATCTCCTAAAATTCCAAGCTTGGTGGACTTGTATTCAAAGAGTAATTAAATAAATTGATAAAATACTCAAACTAAAATTAAACCTAACACTAACCTAACTAGGGCCTGGAACCATGGGGCTTTTGTAGATCTCCCTGAGACCTTTCCAATGAGTCTAAGAACACCTAATTTGGACAAGTGTGGAGGGAGTTATGATTTTTTGAAGTTCCCTTTAATTTCTGGAATTATTAATTCGGCCATTACACAGTCAGCCGCCTTTTACACGCGCCGCGCGCCGATTCGCTGGGAATTGATTGGCGCTAACCATTAACGGTCCGATTAACCATAACCGTCGGATGGCGTATCGGACGGATAGGACTTAACGCTCTCCGATACCGCGGATCTAATCCAAGCCGTTGATCTGAATCAACGGCTGAGATTACGTCTTCAACCTCCCACACGTATCCGAGACCGTAAGGGTTCTCTGGCGTGATCCGACCAATCCCGCCGGCGAACTCCGATGAAATTTCACATGGAGGATCAGGACAGTGGAAGCCTTCAATCCAATGGTGCAAATCCGTTGGGATAAAGGTTTCCTTCACACTTGACCGGACTACCTAGCTAGGGAGCTCGGGATGAAAAGATTACCGCAGAGAAAGTCTCAACGGATGAGCTTCTCTATTGGGAAGCTTCAGGGGATGATGGCGAACTGATCTCCTTCAGACGTCGGGACCGGAGGATGGCTGGAGGTGCGACTTCGAGCGGGATGCCGGAAGCTTTCACGGGTGCTTGCTCGAAAGGGTGAAGGGATCGATCTGGGAACTTGAAGGGAGAGCATGGGAGATCGAAGGAGCTATCGGAAAAGATTTTGAACGATTCTGGATCCTTCTTGCACTCTGGGGAGCTCTAGGCTATTCGGCCACCTCTTGCGGGCTTGGACGACCGAGATTGATCTGGAGGGGGCTCGGATTGATACCAGGTGGAAGATGGAGACGTCGTAGGGAGGTCGTGGGGATTAAACCGGTGGGCAGCAGCTTTGATTCAGGGGTTATCTGGGGGGGACCACCGAAACTCATTTTCCATTGGTTCCTACCACCACCGGCCATGGTTTGGGTCGGGTTGACTGGGGGAGGCCGATGTGGACACGCTGGAGTCTAGGGTGGAGTCAATTTGGCCTGAGAATGTCTGGATTGAGTTGGTGGCTGGGTTGGACTCAGACCTGCTCGGTTCAAGTCGAATTGAGCTCGATCCAGGTCAGGTCAGACCCTGTGTTTGGTATGGTAGATAGGTCTTGGTCTGGTGCACCCATTGCACGTGGCAATTGGATCCAATTTGGTCTGGGTTAAAAGATGGCTCGGGTTGGTCCAAATCTGCTCGATTTGAGTCGATTTAGGCTCAACCCAGGTCAGGCCAGACCTTGGGCTTAAGGTGGGAAGTGTGTCTTGGTCTGGTGGACCCAATGCAAGTGTCAATTGGGTCCAATTTGATCTGAGTTGGAAGATGGCTCAGGTCCATGTGTTTTTGGCTAATTTGGGCTAGCCTAAAACCTGACCCAGGTTAGCCCAGAGCATGGGCTGGCTGGAGGAGGTGTGTTGGACCTAGGTCCACCTATGGGAGGTGTTGATCAAGTTCAATTGAGCTTAGGTTAAGAATTGGCTCAATCCCAAGTGATCATGGGCACTTTTGGTTAGCCTGACTCTTGACCTAAGTGAGCCCAAGGGTTGGACTAGTCAAGGAAGGTGTATTGGGTCAATGGGAACCCAATGACACCTTAATTTGGATTTAATTTGATTAAGGTTAAGAGATGGTTCAAAGGAGACCTCTCTTTGGTCACTTGGGTCAAGCTAAATGGCTAACCCAAGTGAGCCCAAGGCTTGGGCCTCCAAGAGAGGTCTCTTGGGTACCCAAGGGGTCATCCCTGACATTCAAAAGGACTTGGAGTGGTCTTGATTCAAGGATTTGAAAGAGAAGGGGTAAATGGGTTAATGGGTCAAACTTGGTTGACTTGGTCAACCAGGTTGACCCAAGGTCTGGGTTTGAGCTCAACAAGTTAGGTTTTATGTTTGAAACTTGTTGAAAGTGGTTTCAAAGAATTTGGAGTTGATTTGAGTTGAAATGGGCATTTGAAATCCCATAGGGGTATTTTGGTCAATTTTGACCCATTGGTCAACTAGGGTAAAAAATGGGCAATGGACTGAAAAAATACAGTTTTATGCTCATGGTTACAATTCAAAGGTCTGGAATGATTTGAGGCTTGTGGATGGGGGTTAGTTAAATCTTGCAAAGGTGTTAGGTCAATAGGCATAGTTGTAAATATTTGAAGCGTTTATAGCCATTTAAGGATTTTGATTTTAGATTCTAGCGGTTAGAGACCTCATAATGGCTCAAAATTGAAGGGTAACATCTAGACGACATTGTCTTATCACTTCGTAAGTGATAGACCTACTATCACAGTTTGACTGGGTTTGAATATGTTTGAAAAATTTCTTTGAAAAAGATCTTTAGACAGGCTTAAGACGTTGGATTTGAGCCGTGGATTTGTAGTTTGGAATGTGATTTTAACTTTTGGAATGGATATAATATTGAAGTCTCAATATCATTTACATCATGTTTAGATTGTTAATGAATATAGATAGGGTAAAGCTAGATCAAGGGTGTATCAAAGTCCTAGATTGAAAGTTTTGATTCTCAAGTTGATTGGGCGTTTGATTTGTTGTTTGAAGGATTTATGTTGGATTTGAATTGACATGAAGTTTAGATTTGGAATTCGATGCACAGGTAGGGAATAATCTAAGTTGAGTTGATCCAAAGGTAGGGATTAATTGAAGTTGAACTTGATCAAAAGTAGGATTGATTTGAGTCTAGATTGAGTCCATGAGATCTAGGTAGTTAATGGCTACTAAGAATTTGGATGTGACAGAATCAAAGCTCCTAATGTAGAGTCTGCCCTAAGGTCTTGATCCTAGACACGAAGAATCTTAGACTCTAGCGAGTAGGCCTCTAATGTCTTGGCTCTAGCGAAAGGAATCTTAGCTCTAGAGTAGGGCGAACCCTCAGATCTGATTAGGCAGAAGTTGAAAGTCATTGAGTGATCCTAGGATCTGGATTGATTGGGGTTCTGGACGAGCCTTATGACTCAGTTACAAAATGAGGTCAATAATGGACCTCCAATGTGTGTGGTAGAAGAATTTTTCTGGTGCACACGATTGGCGTTGACCTAATAGAAGTAGGAAATGCTTTAAGTGAAAGGGAGGATACCAACCTGTAGTTATAGGAGTGCTGATAGA
>NW_021320007.1:0-6202 GCF_001605985.2 Dendrobium catenatum | reverse complement strand
ACGAAGGGTCCTTCCCAAGTGGGTTCAAATTTGCCTCCCAACTTTTGATGGGCTAAGATAGGCCTCCGAAGGACCAACACCAAGTCTCCCACTTAGAAGGTCCTAGGTCGCACTAGGTTATCATAGGCTTGAACCATACGGGATTTATATAACTCTAAACTTTGTGGAGCTTGGAGACGTCGCTCTTCAAGGCCTTCGAGTTCTTCCAACCGCAGTTTTGCATTTTGTTCATTTGTAATCTGATTTTGAACTGCAATCCTGAGCGAAGGGATTTGTATTTCCAAGGGTAGAACGGCCTCAGATCCATACACTAGTGCAAACGGGGTGGATTGGGACGGAGTTCTATAAGTGGTACGATAAGCCCACAGAGCTTCCACCAACCGCTCATCCCACTGTCTTTTGTTATCATCAAGGGTCTTTTTAATAATTCGCACCAAGGTTTTGTTGAAGGCCTCGGCTAATCCATTTGCCTGAGGGTAATAGATCGTCGAGTATCTCCAATCAATATTATGGTGTCTAGTAAAATGGTTAATTTTTGTAGACTTGAATACGGACCCATTATCAGATATGATTCTACGGGGTACGCCGAATCGATATACGATATGGTCATGAAAGAATTTTAAGACATGGTGTGATGTTACGTTGCGTAGGGGAATTGCTTCCGCCCACTTTGAAAAGTAATCAGGTTCTGCTAATATGAAATGATGACCTCTCGCGAAGGTAGGGTCAATCGGCCCAATGATATCCGTGCCCCAACTCTCGAAGGGCCACGAGGCTATCGTAGGGTGTAACACATTAGGTGGCTGATGCAGAACCACACCATGAACCTTACATTGATGACAGTGCTTTGTAGTATTCATACAATCGTCAATTATTGTAGGCCAGTAGTATCCAAGTCTTTTAATTTTCAATTTCATTTTTGGACCCGATTGATGTGCACCGCATAGTCCTTAGTGAACTTTATTAACAATCTTCAGGGCTTCTCTCTGGTCTAAACAGTGCAGCCACATGTGATCGAAGGACCGACAGTATAACAAATTATTGACTAGTGCATAAGATAGGGCACGTTTCTTAATCTGGTTTAAGAGTGATTTATCCTAGGGAAGCTTCCCTTCTTTAAGGTAGTCGATCAAGGGTCATCTCCAATCGCCTTGTTCGTCGGTTGTCAAAGAGGCAGAAAGGATCTGAAGGGGAGTCTTACTGATGTGTTCCAAATCTATAAGAGAGAGGGCTTTACGACCCTGAATTTCTATAGGGATGGAATCCTCCTCAGGACATGCAAATTCCTTCGTAAGTTTTGCTAAGACATCCACTGTGGAGTTACTTCCATGGGGAACCCTATACATAGTGACGGTAGGAATCTGTTCCAACAAGTGAAGTGTGTACTGGTGGTATCTTAGGAGATTGGGATTCAAGACTTTATAGGTTCCAACCACTTGGTTAATCACCAATTGGGAATCTCCAAAGATCTTAATCTCTTTAATTTCCATTAGAATTGCAAGTTCCAAACCGATTATCAGAGCTTCGTATTCAGCTTCGTTATTTGTGCAGGGCTCCGATAAATGGTAGGAAAAATGCATCATTCTTTTTTATGGCGTTATGAAAATTAGACCTACTCCAGCCTTTCCAAGAATTATAGATTGTTGGGTTGCATTCCTACGGGAGGATGCTGCTCCATCAAAATACAATTCCCAGATGACCTCGTCAGATTCCCTCAAACTCATGATTGTTCATCGGGTAAATCATTGTTCAGAGGAGAGTATGCCGGCAACGGATGTGCTGCGAGAAAATCGGCAACGGCTTGTCCTTTCACAGCACGAAGGGGAGTGAAAGTAATCTCAAATTACAGTAATATCATAGACCAATGGGCTAAATGTCTTGACAACGTAGTTCGGGTCATAAGATATTGCAAAGAATTAACTCTTGAAATCAAGCTTACTGAGTGGGAGAGCATGTAGTGCCTCAGTTTCTGGGCTGCAAAAACTAAAGCAAGACAATGCTTCTCTATTGAAGGGTATCAAATCTCTGTAGGAAGAAGTCTTCGACTAAGGTAATAGAGAGCATTCTCCTTCCCTTCGACATTGAATTGAGCCAACAGGGCACCTAAAGACTCATCTAAGGCTGCAGTGTAGAGAATTAACGGCTTTCCCGGAATTGGGGCTGCCATAACTGGTGGGTTAGAAAGGTATTTTTTAATGTTATCGAAAGCATTTTGGCACTTCTCATCCCATACGAATTTAGTGTCTTTTTCGCAAGGATAGAAAATGGTTGACATCTCCCGGAAAGATTAGAAATAAACCTCCTTATATACGCCAATCTACCTTGTAGAGACCTTAACTGGGTAAGGCTCTTAGGAGATGGCATATCTAAGATGGCTTCAATTTTATCAGGGTCGATCTCGATTCCTCGGTGCCTCACTACGAATCATAAAAATTTCCCTGAAGTGATGCCAAAGGCACACTTCAAGGGGTTCATTTTCAAATCGTAGCGGTGCAGCCGCTCAAATACAACTCTTAAGTCATACAGGTGAGCCTCTTTGACCTTGCTCTTGACAACTAAATCATCAATATAGCACTCAACTTGATTATGAATTAAGTCTTCAAAGATACGGGTCATGGCCCGCTGGTAGGTTTCCCCAGCATTCTTTAAGCCAAATGGCATCACCTTGTAACAAAATATTCTAATAGGGGTTCTGAACGCAGTATTTCTCTCATCTTTTGGGGCCATATTGATTTGGTTATAACCCGACGAGCCATCCATGAATGAGAAAATGGCATGTGAAAATTCAATGTCCACCATGAGTTCTAGTATTGGTAGAGGGAACTCATCCTTAGGACATGCCTTATTCAGATCCCTATAATCAACGCAAATCCGAATTTGAACGTTTTTCTTTCGGACCGTCACGACGCTGGCCACCCAAGAGGGGTATTGTTCCTCTCGAATAAACCCAGCTTTAGCCAATTTCTTAACTTTAGAAATGACTTGTTGCTCGATCTCCAAGCACATGCGTCGAGGAGCTTGTTTGGCAGGAATGACATCGTGCCGAACTCTAAGTTTATGAACCGCTACCTCAGCAGGTAAACCTGGCATTTCGTCGTATGTCCAGGCAAAACAATCCCTAAACTCAAACAACAGTTGAATTAAATCTTTGGTTTCACCCTCGCTCAGTAGAGCACTTATAAAGATTGGACGGGGGTCATCATCGGTTCCCAAGTTAATTTTTTTTAACTCATCGGCTGTCGATTTAATTTCTTCTTCGAATTCAGGGGGTGCATCCCGAACTTGAAGGTCATCGGGATCATCTAAAGTCTCCAAACAGAGCCCATCAAGAGCACAGAAGGTATCTGTAGGGACATTTGACGATTCAAGATGGTAAGTTATCATTAGGCAATACTCATTGTCATCGAATGAACTAACGGTTCCAAAGCCGATACCACTTGTAGGATTATTCTTAATTTTTGCTTGCCAAATATTTTTGTGGTATCTGGCCTGACCCTTAGTCCATCGGTATGGTACAGGACCTTTAGAGAAAGTGTTTTTCACACAAACAGGGAAGTAGTCGAAAGGTAATTCCATTATTTCATTAAAATCTGCCTCCTCAAGGGTTACATCACTTTCATCCCTTGCGGAGGAGGAGCCAGGAAAGAATTTCTGGACTTTCTTTACTTCGCCGTTCAAGTTGGGGGTTGTTGACCTCATTATTCGAGGTCAATTTCCCTGGAATCGACTCTAGTACCTAGGTTTTTGTAGCCTAGTGTAGATATCGCAACCGCATGATTTCCCTTAGGTTGACACCTAATAACGTAGCATCGACTCGAACCTATCACTCAACTCGAATCAAAATTAATTCAATCCAATTTTAATTCAACTCCAAACGAACTCAAATCAAGCCCGCTTTATGATTCGTCGATGTCAATCGACTCAATTTAATATAATCTAATTCGATTTTGATCAAATTGATATATCATTGGGCTTAAAACAACTCACCAATCAAATCAAATTAACTCAAATTGAATTCGATTTCAATGGCTCCGATTAGCCCATTTTGACTCGTCACAAGTATATATATATATTAATAATTGATACGTCGTCAAAAATTATCTTAATCGGGCACGAATCTCGATGCAAAATCAAGTTTGGAAGCTTCAAAAATTAATTCGGAGACCATGCGAACTCCGATTTCAGCAAACTTACAGTCGAACTGAGCATCTCAGGAATACAAACCCAACGACACCAAGATCAACCCAATCCGAGCCCAAATGAATCCGAATCAAGGGCTCAAAGCGGTGTTTGAAGGTTCAAACTGCAATTTGAGTTGCCAAACGGTCTTCGATTTTGACGAGCTTATACTCGAATCGAACGGCTCGACGAGACGAATACAATGAGCCTAAGATCACTTAATTCAAAAATCATTAAGGCCTTCAAATGTCCAATGAACGGTCCACGGTCAAAGGGTTCAGCAACAACCCATAACCACCCACTCTCCCTCAACCCATAACCACCCACTCTCCTCTCAGGCCAGCAAAAAACAAAACCTCATCTCTTGAAACTGCTCCTCCATTCACGCAAAAATAAAAAAACTTCCCACTCCCTCATTCGCGTGAACAACCCATACAAGCTTCCAATCATATTCTCTGCTTCGTTCTCTCTCACACATTCGGTTTTCTCTCAATTTGGAAGAAGCCCAGACGAGAACCCTCTCTCTCAGTTGCTCTCGTGAGACCAAGTTAAAAGAAGCCGAAGGGAGTTCGCCAAGGTTCCATCGACTGCCCTAGCCCGTTGTCTTTTCTTCGCAGGAAATCTAAAACCTACTATCCACCTCCTTTACTCATGTGTACAACAAACTCAGGTCATCTCTTTCATAAATAATCTCTTCTTTTTCCCTTCAACCTTCAAATTCAAGCATTGAGCGCCTAAGTACTGACCTTTTTTATCAAAATCTGAGACAAAATCTATTCATGTTTCCTTCTTTTTGATAAGCATTTATAATAAGAGAAATGATTAAAATTTTGTTAGAATGCATATTAAAAATACATTTTTTTTATCTTAAAGGATGAATGGTTTTATCTATTTTATTTTTCAAGGTTGCATTGTATCTTGCATTATTATTCTTGAGTGGTTTTGAGTTTTTTATTTTTTTTATAACAATATAACAATGAGAAACGAAATGCTAGATTTTTGTCGATTGTTTGATTGGTCCTTACAAAATCTGAGAGGATTTCTTGAATTCATTTTCATAAATTTTACTAATATTAGTTCCCGCAATCAGTTGATAAATAAGTTATTTGTCCTTCCCTTCAATATGATCTTGACAGTGAAATGAAACAAATTATTATGATTTTTCTATATTACATAGTTACTATTCTTATCTCAATGTGATTGAATGGCTTTGTGTGAATAGCTATATATATGTGTTCTTGAAGCTTACATATGTTGTTGTAGTAGTGTCCAATGATATTTAATTCGCATATCCCATTTTCTTCAATTTTGGAAAAGAGTAATTTACATCAAATCTTCTTTCTCTTAATAAAATTTGGTTTTTAGAAAATTGTAACTAAAAGTAGCATTCTGAAAATCTTGAATATTTTGTATTTGTTTAAAATTATGTGATGAAAGTGTGGATTTTAAGGAATGATATTTGGAAAAGATGTAAGATAAATAATATGATCTTATGGGAATTGTGTGGTGGAAAGGTCTTGTGTAAGAAAGGTAAAAATAAAATGCTTGATTTTTTTTTAAAAAAAAGGTATAGTATTTTGATGTTCATGTACATTTGAGATTGAAAATGCATGTTTTTGGAAGTGTGTATTTTGAAAGGTTAAAGATAAAGTATAAAAGTGTGATTTTGAAAAGTAAACTTGTATGTTGAAATATAGAATTTGTGTATATTTTATAAAATGTGAAATCATGTATGTGAGAAGTGAAGTTTTTGTGTAAGTATGTTTTGAAAAGTATAACTTGTGAGTAATTTGAAAAGTGGAAAAGTTTATGTTTTGAAAAGTATAAAACTAATTTTGAAAAATGAGATGTTGGAATTTTGAGAAAAGTGAAAGTGTTGAATGGTTCCAAAAGGACATTCAACCAAGACGGTGTTCAAGCCAGAAGAAAGGTATGTCTTTATTTTTAATAAAATTTCAATTATTTCATTATTATTTATTAAATGAACTTTCTAATCCCTGCTTTTCCTATTTTCTTCTCTTTA
>NW_021320006.1:21548-24834 GCF_001605985.2 Dendrobium catenatum | reverse complement strand
CATACACCTTATCAAACCTAACTTAAGCTTTAACCCAATCACATATCATGGCTCAAGTACATCTAAGTTCAATATGAGCTAAGTCATAGTCATGATTGGTTGGATCAAGTTAACTTATATTGACTTGGTCAAGCCTCCTTCACACATGTGTATATATTCAAATCCATTGTAATTAAACCTTTCAAACCTGAAAGATCACTCAATCATATTCAAATGCATACTTAAAACATCCCTAAACCTATCATGAGTCATATCTTGGGGTTTTAATCAAGCCATGGTTGTTTGACCAAGTCAACTCTTTATGATTTGGTCAAACTTTCCTTCATGCATATGTATGCATTCAACCCTTAAGTTTTTAGCATCAAGCTCCTTTCAACCATCTCAAACCTATTTCCTCCATGACACCTCATTAGTCAAAGGCATAGTTGACTAGTCAAAGTAGTCAACAAAATCAAATTATATGCTTAGGTGGCTTTGCCACCTTGGCAAGCAAAATCCACCTAATAATCCACGATCTCATGCATTTTGGTGGATAGAAGAGATACATGGCAGTAGCCTAGAGTTCATCTCATGCATTAATAAGGGCTAGCAATCATAGGTTTGGCTAGCCATGCTTTACGCAACTCAAATCCTTCGAATCTTCTCCAAAAATCAAAATGATCAAGTCCAGCAAAATCAATCCCATCACAACTCTCCCTCAGCTTCTCCATCTAGAAATAAGGCCCCCACAACAATTGAAATAGGTTGTTGAAAGTCTTGAGAGCTCAAATTAAGAAGAGAGAGAGAGAGAAGGAGACAGAAAAGCTAATTACTGCAGCAGATTTCAATCCAGCCGTCCAAAGTTCTTGAGGCATTGAGAGAAGTTGTAGAGGACGTCTGTAGCTTTCCAACAAGCCCAAGATCATCCAAATCCACCCATCGGATTGTAAGATATCACAACATTTTTCCAAAAATTAATTTGAAACTGTAGCAAATCTACAACACATGAAGTGTTGGAAGATTTCATTTCCCTCTATCTACGTTTCAAATTTCATTAGATTTTGTTGAGTATTTTTGGAGATATGGGTTTTTGAATTTTCCTTTTGAAATGAACTGCAGAATTTCGGCAGATCTGGACCATCCGATCGAAGATCGGACGGTCTAGATCATGCCAGACTGTGCGGTCTTCTCCCACAGGCCAAGCGCAGTTCTTCTGTGGTCAAGGGCACCTACGTGGCGATATCCCGGCCTTTGGTTCATTCCACGGTCGGATCAGTAGTCTAACAAATTTTAAAAAATACTAAGATCTTCCAAAATTCACAAAATATTGAATTTTCCACCAAATGGGGCATATTTGGTCTCGTTGGAAAGATAATTTAACGTAGTGTTTATCAAATTTAATTGCACTTTGTTTTGAGTTCTGGATTGTGAGAAAATGGAGTTAATTTGAATATAGTTTATTTTTAATTTTCTTGCAATCCAGGGATCAAATTAATACCAAATTTTGGTGGAATGTTCTTGAGCATCTTAAGCATATTTTGTGATTTTCTAGGACCACGTGCTTTTTAATTATTTGTGATGTGAATTTTTAAATTAACGGGTCCATTTTGGACCAAAAAGTTTGAAAATTCATAACTCCTTAGATTTTTAATATTTTGCTATAAAATTTTTGTAGTGTGATTACATATAAACCAGGGTTAGTTACATTAAATTTCAAGCCCATTTGAATAGTAGAGACACCTAAGAAAAATAACTAAGGGAATGTCTAGAACATCTAGAAAATTTCTAGGGAACTATATACATACCCAATAGAGGTGAAACTTAAACACAGTAAACCTAATGACATTTAAAATCATATATTTAAATTTGATTGAATTTGGAGATCATTAGGCTAAAAAATTAAACATGTCAAAATTAACCCCTTAATTAAGCCTTAAATTTTCTAAAAATCCTAATAAATCAAATTTAAATCTAAAAAATATAAATAATACCTTGAATTGATCAGAATTTAAACCTAAATCAAAGAAAAATAAAATTACTTTGATTTGATAGAAAACCCGAACTTAATTTAATTTTAAGTGGAATTGAATATTTAATTAATTTAATTAATTAAAAATAATTAAAAATTTCAAAAAATTTAATACACTTGGAAATCTCTCTATAGGTCATTCCTGACCTTTGGAATTTATTTCAAGAAGTTTGGATTTCATTTGGAGCAAAATTATAAAAAGCCTCTTAATTAAATAATTTAAATAATTCAAATAAATCCCAAAATATTGAAAAATTATAACTAATTCAAGAAAATTCCAAATCAAGTAAACTCATAGGCATTGAACTCAAAATAAAATATAATATTTATTAAAATTTTCAAACTTTCAAAATAAGTAAAAGTAAAAAAAAACAACTTTTTTGGTCAAATTTTAATTAAAAATCAAGTCAAAACTTTAAACCTTCATAATAAAATATATAAAAATCAAAATCCAGCAAACTTAGTGTCTAACAAATCATCTTAGGGTATAATATTTTTTAAAATACAAACTTTCCATAATTTAACCTTAATTAAAAAGTCAATTTTTAACCCCTTAATTAAATGGTTAAAATAATCAAAAAGTTTCAAAAACTCAAAAATCACTTGAAAACTCCAGAAATCTTTAATTAACATTAAAACTATTGCAAATCTATTTTCATGACTTTTGTTTTGATGATTGACAAACACTGCTAAATCTCTTGGACTGCTTGTTGCTTCTAACTTTTCAGGAATCAAAGATCGGACGAACAGACGAAGCCAGTTCAGGATTGCGTAGGTTTAGGGTTGAGTCAGTCTGTACCTTTGTTTTTCTCTTCTTGAGTCTATTTGTAATGGTCAAAGAGACTGATGCTAAGTAGCCCTACACACACACACACTTGAGAGTCTTAGAATTTCTGTTTTTACTCATATCGGCCAGGACGATTTTTGCATCGTCCTGGACGATCAGGCTTAAAACAGAAAGTCTAAATAAGGATCTTAATTAAGGCAACCGTCATTAACATATCGGCCTGGATGATACGTGTATCAGCCAAGACGATAAGCTCAAAACAGAAACAAGTTGCCGCTATAGATAATTAAGGTATACTGTATTTTTAAATTATCGGCCAGGACGATCATTGATCGGTCTGGATGATACTCATAAATTATGTCATAATTGATCAGGAAATCAAGGGAGTAATTAAGGATGATTGATACGATTATATCGTCCTGGACGATGGCAGGATCGGCCAGGACGATACAGTAAAAAACCTTAAGTTACTTCAGGATGATAAATATCGG